>NW_022725926.1:0-4461 GCF_011630105.1 Anneissia japonica
CGGTCCTGATCGCAAGATTCACCATTGTATGTTTATTTACTTATATATTTATTTATTTACTTATTAATTTTATTTATATTTATTTATTTACTTATTTATTTATATCCCTTTCTTTCACTTTTGACGGCGACATATGAGTGCTGTACAACACATTGTACGACTATACTCAACTGAGGGTATTCACAGTAACGGAAGATGATGATGATGATGATCATTACTATGTTTGCCATTCATCACTACGACTAAAATCAACAACAAATTCACCACAAAAAGATGACATAGTAAAAAAAATTATTATCTGCTTTTATTTAATTCGTTATTAATAATAAGCTTGTAAAATAAAAAGAGAGAAAGTATATATTGTAGTTGTAAAATGTATGAATCTGTTAGTAGCGCCTATCAAATTGGGCCTATGCCTTAAATTAAACGATCAATTAGAACGTGTTATTTTTGCTTGTATTGCACTTTACGAGAAGTACCAATACTTAGTACGATGGTATGGCTAACACAATACGATATTTGAAACGCGTCTATTTGTTGATAAAACGTGTTTGTTATATAAGGAAATATTGTGTAATTATATTATAACCATAGCGCCTTTTTTCGTAAGATTTCAGAGATTGTAGTCGCGACAGATATAGAAATTAGTAAACGTATACTATTTTTACCTGTTTCTATTTAATTAGCTAAGCCCACCGCAGTGCTCTGTTAATTTATTGTTACTCATGACTCATGTGATTGATGATTATAGCAATAGTTTGTACACCACAAAAAATGTTATGAATATGCACTTTTATTGGACCACAACAAAACAAATTTTATCAAAATGTACTTTTAATGTGTCATTACTTTTAGGCAAAAATACAAATCGTGAAAACATTGTAAGTCATACAAAAAAAAAATTAAAATATGTATGAAAGAAAAAATGTGTAAACACACACACACACATACAAAATAAAACCTGTTAAAAAAATGTACGCACAAAAAAATTTACAAAAAACGTGTAAAATAAATAAATGTTATGTAACAAAAATAAATATTATGTAAAGAAAATAAATTTTATTTAATTGAAATAATTTTTATGTCATACTTAATATACAAATCATCGTAGAATTTACACAAATAATTACAATAATTTACAATTATATACCGCTTTTTATCCTTACATAGGCCTAAAATTAATTTATTTTACATAAACTTCAGCTTTTTCAATTTTATTAGTGTTTAACATTTAGAAGTTTAAAATCGTATTTTTTTTAAACCAACTACTTACAAGTGTTATATGCTTTATTTCAATTTAATTTGTAATTTTAACATTTTCGATGCATTTTGACAAACTTCAATGTGTTCTGCAATTTAATAGAATAATCATTACATTTGAGAATAAGTCGCTTTAAAATTGTATTAATATGCAATATCTAAATATGAGAGAAAAACTTTATCTTTATCTTTTCAAGGGTTTGTTTTATAGTATAGTTTATGTTTAGTTCCAATGTGTCTTACTTTCATGCGTTTGACAATTGCGTAAACCATATTTTATATTTTTGGAGGAATCAATGTGATATTTATTAATTCACTGATTAGAATTTAACTAAAGTTTATATTTTACAGTTTTTACAATTCCCTATTTTCGCACTTCAATCGGAATACGTTCTTCAAAAGTGCTTACATGTGTTTTCTATTATTCTCTTATTGCAATATTCTACATATATCAACTTGAATGAAAGTCTTCTGATAACATTGTGGTTTTGAACTTTTGAAATTTTACAATTTTACTTGTTTTAAGTATTTTGGGAGTAACAGCTTCGTAGATTTTTTTACGTTTCG
Organism: Anneissia japonica; assembly: GCF_011630105.1. Classification (NCBI taxonomy): domain Eukaryota; kingdom Metazoa; phylum Echinodermata; class Crinoidea; order Comatulida; family Comatulidae; genus Anneissia; species Anneissia japonica. The sequence continues at coordinate 1,828 of NW_022725926.1, forward strand.
TACATCTTATTATTTTTTTTATAATTCTAATTTCTTTTACTTTTAACTTACAGTGACTTTTCTTCTGACTTTATCTTTTTTCGTCTCTGAATTTTAACAGTTTATCTAATTAAAAATGTGCTTGCTTAACATAAAGCTTAATTTTTCCTTAATTATTCTTAATGTGATTTTGAATTCATGTTTTACATGTTTTTAAATTTGACTAGGCTTTGATCTATGGATTTAACTTTTACATGGCTCTCGCTTATAAAAGCATTTTACTTGTAGTGTTTATTTTTTTTTTCTGTTGAAGTATTGTACGTAATTTTGCTTTCAAATGGGTTTTACGTGGAAGTATTGGTTAAAATATTGCGTTTCGATTTATGTTTATGTAATTTTTATACTTGTGTATAAATTTATGATTTTCTAATATAATTATTTTACGTTTTTTACATTTTCACGTCTATACAAATGTTTTTTCTATAAGTCGTTTTTAATTTAGTTATAATACGGTATTTTGGATTCAATTGAAATTTTTTTTTATCCTTATTTTATTTTCTACATTTTAAGGTTTTTAATGTATTTTTGAACTGATGATTGCTTACAAATTTTGCTTTTCCTAAGCTTATACATTTTTACATTTGTCTAATTCATTCTGTTTTCTAATTAATTGTTAATAATATTACGTGGTTTCAGTATTTTCAACTCTTTTATGTATTTCGTACGGTTAATAAATATTTATTATTTTCTCTAGGTAAATTTGGATTTTACTAGGTTATTATTTTAACATTTCTAGTTCATCGATTATATTATTGTGATAGCAGTTTAAATTAAAATTAAGTTTGTTTCAAATTTTTAGGGTCCATATATTCCGATCTTATAGGGTTATCATCTTGTTCTCGTGTTTATTTTTCTTTTGTATACATTTGAATTTGTATTTTGTATAGAGAGCGTTTTATTATGAGAGCTATAATATCAAACAAACAAATAGTTTTATATGGTAACGTTCTTTAAGTAGTTACCTAAAATTTTACGATCTTCATATAAGTAAGTAATTTTGATTAAATTCTAACATTCTATTTTACATAAACTTGTGTTTATAACCTATTTTACTTTAGGTTAAATATTTCATTCAAGTTTTTATTTGTAGATTAAATTGTGCACATGTTTGATAATTAATTGTGGTTTTTAATAGGTTATTACTTTCTAATTGACAATGTTATTTCTTTTATGTACTTTCTTAATGTATTTTACTTGATTTGTAATCTGTTAGAGCTGTCTCTTATGACTGATTTATGTAGTTTAGTTTTAAACTATCTTACATTTTGATTACAGTTTTGCTCGATAGATTTTTATTAGTTTCGACCGTTTTATCATGAATTAGAAATTCATATTTGAATTTATTTACATGTTGTGAATATACCTAAATTTTCGCTTCATAATTGTAACTTTTTTATGTAACATATTAAGCATATATTTTGTATATCGTCTTTTTGAACATCATCATCATCCTCATCATCAGCACCATCTCTTCGCCATCACTATTGTAACCATTTTAAGTTTTGATTCTACCTCCTCTGAACTACCAGGAATTTAGGGTCGTAGTATAGGCCTACCTATAATTTATTGCTCCACTAAAGGTACACGATGTAAATTCAAAAAAGAAAGAGTCATACATATGTTTCAACAATAAGTAAGAATGCGTTTCATTTATTTTGTTTCAAACTAATAATTATACAGATCATCATATAATTTATAAATTCATGTATTAAGTGTACGTTTATAAAACGCTCTTCCGGGAATTTTCTAATTAATTGTTAATAATATTACGTGGTTTGAGTATTTTCAACTCTTTTATGTATTTCGTACGGTTAATAAATATTTATTATTTTCTCTAGGTAAATTTGGATTTTACTAGGTTATTATTTTAACATTTCTAGTTCATTGATTATATTATTGTGATAGCAGTTTAAATTAAAATTAAGTTTGTTTCAAATTTTTAGGGTCCATATATTCCGATCTTATAGGGATATCATCTTGTTCTCGTGTTTATTTTTCTTTTGTATACATTTGAATTTGTAGTTTGTATAAACATTTTATTATGAGAGCAATAATACCAAACAATCAAATAGTATTGTATATCGTCTTTTTGAACATCATCACCACCATCATCATCATCATCATCATCATCCATCATCATCATCATCATCATCATCTTCCTCATCATCAACACCATCATCTTCGCCATCACTATTGTAACCATTTTAAGTTCTGATTTTACCCCTCTGAAACTACCAGGATTTTAGGGTCATAGTATAGGCCTACCTACATTTTATTGCTCCACTAAAGTACACGATTTAAATTCAAAAAAGAAAGAGTCATATATATGTTTCAACAATAAGCAAGAATGCTTTTCATTTATTTTTTTTTTCAAACTAATAATTATACAGATCATCATATAATTTATAAATTCATGTATTAAGTGTTCGTTTATCAAACGCTCTTCCGGGAATTCCTTTAATATCTCGCGTTGAGATGCTCGATTACTGGCATAACGTTTCCCACTGTAGAATAAAAGGTAACGTTATTAGATTTGATCAAATTTTGCATGAAAACAAATACCAGTATTCCAGATTACCTGGTTCGCTCTAGTCC
>NW_022725927.1:0-2191 GCF_011630105.1 Anneissia japonica
GTGAAAGGCAACATGCCGGCGCTGAACAACATACACTTCGTGGTCGACGATGTGAACGACGTCATCTGGTACAAGGTTCCTCGATGGTTGGACCCGAAAGCCGTGCAGCAGTTGAGCCGTAAACTGAAGGTCGAGGACATCACGTGCCTGAACATCATCTCCTTGACCAAGACGGCGATGTTCACGAACGAAATCGACGCGCTGACGGCAATCGCGACGTCTCTGGTAAGCAGCTCGGTGATCTTTACAGGACTGAGAAACGAAGACATGCCCACCCTACTGGAAGACGCGAAGGACATGTTCGCAGACGAGAGAAGAACGCGACTGCTGGTGGATCTGACGAACGTGATTTCCTCTCGCGAGAAAGGAAATATGATAAGAAACACGATATGCGACACGCTTCTGTTCTGGTCTCCTCTGATACACGACATGTTCGTGAAGAAACCCGTGCAGATGGCGAGTTGGCTCTCCCGGATACCGCCGAGTCTGATCGATCACATGATCAACAGACCGGTGCGCTTGAGCGGGCACGACGAGGACGTGCATCGTCTCGTCGCCGTCTGGGTGGCGTCGTTCGCGGACAGCGCCGTGGATTCTTTGCGAATGGGTCTGTTGATGGACGCGGGCAAATTCTCGCCTTACGAATGGAAGGACGGCGAAGGAGCGCGGGCGCTGGCCCAACTTCGAACGTCCGACAGGATAAGGACGTTGATGAAAGAATCGTCTCCGTATTCCAAGCGGGACAGAAAGCAGAGAATTTCGGGTCCGCCGAACATGTTCATCGTAAAGCCGATAGGAGACACGTTCGGTCGACATACCATGACGAACACGACCAGGTTGGTGCTGTCGGGAGACCACGAACGCACGTTAGGAGTGTTGGGGTGCTCGAGCGATTCCGCTCAGATGTGTATAAGAGAGTCTGCTTCGAGGACGATTTCTCGGTGGCCAAATGCAGTTCGGATACGTTGCAGAAAAAAGGCGTGCAGAAGTGGACACGGATCACCACGATGCCGCACTTTTGCCGTCTGTCGAAACTGCAGATGCTCTGCTACCGCGACAGGTTCCTGGTGTTCGTCGGAGGAAAGGACAGGAGGGGGGCGCCGGCCGACTTAATCGACGTGCTCGGCGAACAGATGGAACGAAGCCAAGCAGAGAAATACGGTTACGTGTACGACATGGAGAGAGATTTCTGGACGAGGTTCGATTGCGTCCACCGTTGGTTCTGGTGCAAGGCGTGCAAACGTCGAACGACCAACAACAATCTGGAGGTTCTGATGTTTGGTAAGATGCTCGGCGCCGCCGTCGGGAACAAGAATTCGTTGGTGCGGGTGACGGTGTGTGAGAGAGCTCTGAACGAGATTCCCCGTGGCCGAATCCCGCGTAAGGTAAGAAGCACCTTTGTCATAAACGAGGCTCCGGTCGATTTCGTGGTCGAAGATTGTTCCATCGTCTCGAGCGAAAAAACGAACTCGATCGCCGTCGTCAGCGATATCTCAATCTGGAAATGGGAAAACGGAAGATGGCGAAACTATAGGAACAAACAAAGTTGGTTGAAAAACCCGGTGCTCTACGACTTCGAAGACGAGTGGCCTCGTGTCGTCGGAGGTCTGCACGCGCGCCACAACTTGTGGTTTTCGATGTTTGCGACCGATTTGAATGAAGTCGATCGAGATTTGTACGGAGAAGTCCTTCCTCCCGACGCCGTCGAACGATCCGTCGAGAACGGTCTTTCGGAACAATTCGAGAACGCCCTTGTGCATAACGTCGGCGGCGACCCGAACCGGATGTGGAATCCTTGCGCCATTCTGCCCCTTCGCTTCAGGACCAACTGCGATTGGTGGGTGGCAAGGCGATAGAGACGTATTGGCCACGCATCCACGCCGAGCACGGAACGTAGCATCGATGCAAAGCCCGATCGAACGGACGGTAGGCGTTTCGCCGTTTCGGCTTCTGTTATTGCTGTTGTTCTCTTCGTCTTTCTATTGCATCTGTCTCTTATACACATCTAGTCCACTGCGGTCGCGTATTCGAAGGTGGATTCCGACCTGGTGATCGGTTCGGTTTACGTCCAAGGTGCCACTCCGTTTCTCTACCAGGAAGCGTGCATTCTCCCGAACTGGAATCGTGCGTGCTTGGAAATCGCGGAGGACGGGACCCGATACGTGAGATGTTGCGACAGCTGCGAGAGAAG
>NW_022725928.1:0-1336 GCF_011630105.1 Anneissia japonica
CAGGACCTTTGCCACTCACCATGAATGTGTATGTGGTACAAGGAATCAGGTCTTTTATCACTTTAATGGGTTTACCAACAGTAGTTTCTTTCACAATACCGGAATTCATTTCCAGAATATAGTTGTATTTTACTATAGGACCTCTCCTGTCACCGCAAGGAATTTCTTCCCATATGAACTTCAGTGATCGTGCATCCTCTGTTTGGTGGTTAATTATGTTCTGTGGTGGTGCTGTAGCATCTAAAATTAATCAAGGAATAGTTATACAAAATTCACAAATAGTAACTGTGATTTTTTTTCTTTTCAAATATGCTCATCTAACAGGCTTTTTGTTTTAATCTAGAAGTACTAACCTGCGAATGTTGTATTGCCAAAACCAGCCCGACCAGGAGTGAATACTGTGTTATCATTCATTCCATCTACTCCAGCTGATACAACTACCTCATAAGTGCTAAATGGTGTAAGTTCCGATAAGGTGTATTCTTTTTTTGTATGATCCACAACACTGACTTCAAATTCATTACTTTGGTTCTGACATTGATCAAGTTGAGTAAGTTTATATTCTATCCTGTACTGAAATATCGGGCAATGAACCACCCCAGGTGCTGACCAAAATATGAACAACATTGTGGGTCTTGATCGTTCATCTTCAACATTAACAGAGACTTCACCGGGAGCTGAAATGACGATCAATACATGTCGATACAAATAAAAATAATCAAACTGATGTTTAAATACTATATCACAATTTTTCAGAGTAAAAAAAGAAAGTAATGTTAAAATATAATAAACTTTGTGCATGAATTTTTTGAATTACAAGCCATGGTCCCCAAATGGTCTTTTCCACTTGACAACCTATGGCCATATCATGCTAAAAATTGTAATATGCTTAAAAATTGTATTAATCTTGTTAAAAATGGTGTGATAACACTGTCTTTTTTCCGTAATTCTGAATCATCAATTGCTACATCTCATACTACAAAATATTGATAATTGTTTTTGAGAAAAAAACTTATTGGCACATTATTTGGATCAAACTATATTCAAGTGTTAAACTAATTGAGCCACCGTATGTAGCTAAACTGTTTAGAATACATTCTATTCTCAAGCTTTTGTGTAATATGCTATGAATAATGATAAATCACAAAAATGTAACATGTAATACCAAATACAAACTTCAAAAAATTCTGCAAATCAATTCAGAAAATTTATTTATATAATTTTCTTCAAATTTTTTGTATGTGTGTGTGTGTGTGTGTATATATACATACATCCGTCTGCAGATATTGGGATTCCTTCCAGTGGATGCTTAGTTTATTTTGTCATTCTGATCGGA
>NW_022725929.1:0-1164 GCF_011630105.1 Anneissia japonica
TGGTTTTGGAATTAAATAAAAAAGTTGTTGAACCTTCATTTAATCCAGCTGGATTCACAAGATAAAAAAAACAAGAAATCTGATTGTATATAAAGTTAATCAGAACAACAGAATGTTCATTCAGTATATAAGACAGCATTAAGGAAACAGCACATAGAAACTGCCAAAGGAAACTGCAAACTTCTCTCAGCAGCATCTCACAAGACATAGACAGAAGACTGAGGAAAACTTTAAGGTAAGTAGAAAATGAAATAGGTTTGCTGTTGGTTAATGTACTTAGTAGCATGCTTGTGAATATCAATCTGGAGAAGCCTTATGTCCTACATAAATTAGGCTTTGTCATTGTGCATATTTGTAGTTTAGTTTAGTTTAATAGTTTCTTTATATACAATTGAATTCATGTACCTTACAGTGTTTTTTAAGAATACCCACAGGGTGAAAGAGTTCCTTTAAAAAAGTTTTGCTTGCAACTATTCTTTTTTAATAGTTAGCTTAACTGTAAGTAGGATGGGTATGGACTTTGAATCCCAAAAGAGGGTTCAATGTTAGTCATTATGTCTTTCAATAAATACTTTATTTTGTAATTGTCAGAATGTCATCACCCTATTCTTATTCATTGTACCGCACAAAATTCATGTAATTTCATCCACAAAGCAGAAAACACTGCAATGTTGCAGAACTGATTTTAGATTAATAGTTTCATTTTCAATTCATTTTATATGTTCATTAAGGGGGTGGGGGTGGGGATGGCATCCAGTCTGCCTCCATCCTATATTGTGTTTGGTCCCCTTTATTTTGAATTCCTGGATTTGCCACTGATTACTTTCTGTTATGTGCATGGCAAAAATCGAAATAAAGGCTTTATTTTATTGTCATTTCTAAATATTTTACATTAAAATACAAATGCGAGGGTCTGCTCATAAATAAATAGAAATCCTAAATAACAATATCAGGTAATTAACCAGGGGTCCCAAGTTGGAAGGATCCACTTCCGGGAGATGAGATTTTTTAACACATCTAAATAATATTCTGCTGTGGATGGCGATACCCATTGACACTGACAACCAGGAGACAATTGATAATACAATATTAATAATTAGTAAAAACATGCAAATATTGTGGGAGATGGTTTATTTTCCAGGAGATCCTTGCTTGCTCGTGGGA
>NW_022725930.1:0-1292 GCF_011630105.1 Anneissia japonica
TTTAAATTAATAACAATATTATTTTGATATCTGTAATACCGTAATTGTAGTAATTATTTCGAATTGTAGAAATAATTACTACAATTGAAGCGAAATGAAGTTATTTGATCACCGTAATTATATATCCTTGGTGTGCACACCGAAATACTTCTATCCTATCCTATAATTAAATGATAAATATCCTTAGTATTTATATTAATTGCATACCTGCTTTCTACTAGCTAATTAATTTACTGTATCCTCATCAAGGCATTATGCCTATATATTTTATGGTCAATAATATAATGACTTGTGATTAGAAGGCCCATGGTAACTACCTTCCCCTTTTTAGGGAATTAGTTACAAAATTAATTTAGACTTTCTATGGATATTGGCTTGATTTTGTAGGGATGATATAGTAATTGTATGATGCACTATATAAATATTATATTAAATTGTGATTAACCTTGCAAAATGATAGACTTCAATATTTCACTGATTGATTGAACTTGTAGGTTTTTACCTCAGTTCTGACCCAATATCAGCCTTTTGTCGAAGAATGTATTCTGTTCTCCTGGGAAGATCATAAGGGCAATCTGATCGCTCAGCTGCTGGTATCTCTGAATTTCATAATCACTCTGCTCCTCCTACAGTATGTGGGTCACATATAACAGAAAACTAGCTTTGGGTCATAGTTTCCTCTACTCTGAACTTGTATGCAATACTCGAAATTTGATTACAAACAATGAATGAACCATATTACAAAAGATGTCATTTTTATTTTTATTTTGGAGAGTAGTTTAGCTTTAATTTAAACCAACTGTAACATGCCAGGTGCAATTTGAAACATATACAGTAGTTATATAATATAAACTTTTAAAATAAATTAAAGTTTTAAATTGACTCGATAACTGAATAACTAATATTGCATGGATGTAAGTTTTACCTGGTATTGCAGACAGAAATACTGACAGAATGAGGTACCTATAAAATCTTACTAATAATAAAATAATAATAAAAGTCAGCTTGTGGGATTTATTTATTTATTTATTTATTCTGTCTTTCTACTGCATGCACTTTCAGTACTTGTGTACTGTTTTTCAAAGTGGTACAGTTTCATAAAATACAAAAGTTAAAAGAAAAGTAATTAAAAAACATACATATATATAAATAGATATCGATGAATGGATTCTAAGGCCAATGTTGGTGAGTCTTATCCATGCACTAATGTTTGATTGGCTGTTGACAGGGCACACGGCACATAAGATGACATCTACTGATTCCTTATCCCTCGGGCCACATATAACATGATC
>NW_022725931.1:0-587 GCF_011630105.1 Anneissia japonica
TAAGTCTTTAAAATGCTCAAAATTACTCTTTTCCTTTAAAATTCCTTTTAAAATGCTCAAAATTAATCTTTAAATAGAGCATATTTTAGCATATAATATTTTTCAATCAGAACCGTGCGTGCTTCGTGAGGGTCAAAGTACGGCGGATCACCTAACTCGTCCTCAGTGACGAGTTCAAATCTAGTTTTTCTTATTCTTCTTTCTTTCTCCCCTTTTCGGTTCGCACGATATCTCAAAAAATGCCACGAGTTACGCAAAATCGCTGTCAGCGAACATTTGGCTTGATCTGGAATAGACATGGTAAGCTTTTCAACGCGCTCAGTCAAGCGTGACGTGATCTACGCGCAATTTTGCGTTTTTATATTATCGATTATATCAGCCTAACCAATTGCCATTTCGAAATCGTATTAAGTGAGCATTAACTTCGGGTTAATGTTGAATGTACTGCACCCTAATTTTACGCGTTCGCTTCATAATACGGGCGCACACGTGCGTCAAAATTTCAAATTGCTCAAAATCACCTTTTAACTAATTTAGAGCACGTTTCAGGCCATTTTGAGCATTTCAAATTTTTTTTAAAGTTTCCA
>NW_022725932.1:0-647 GCF_011630105.1 Anneissia japonica
AACCTCAACCACGGGTCGCCTGATATTCTGAAAGATTCGTAGGAATATACAAGTAATTCTGCAAATTCGTTGATTTTCTTCACGTCGAAGCATTCCAATCGTTCACTTAATGCAGCCCAAGCGGCGGATTCCAATTTGGTCGTTACGAGGTCGTCGGCCAAAAGAAACGAAAGTACGGAAGCTACGTACACGTAAGTGTTCAAATCGGGAAACTCCAAGTCGATTGTGCGATTGTCGACCAATTTCAAAGCAACTTCTGCCGCCTTTTTTTCGAAGATCGGAAGGACGGCGTCCAGATTCAGTTCGATTACGTGTTCTCGGGGCAGGCCTAGATCTTCTTGCTGCGAAAGAATGCCGACGTTTTTCGTCAGTTCATCCAAACTGCTACTTGAAATGTACGATGTTTTTTGGTTATTCAACAGGACACGGAATTCAACACGTTTTTCCATTTCTATCTCATTAAAATAAAATGATATTTTCATTTACGTCCATGCTTATACGTTCGATGACGTACGTCATCGGGTCTTATACAATAATGGAGATCTTCCTCTGCTTTTCATTCTTTTTCTTCTTCTCGTTATCGTGGTCGTCGTCGTCGGCGTCGGCGGTGAGTCGCTTCATCGCGTACGCCAACAGCACCCCGTTGC
>NW_022725933.1:0-611 GCF_011630105.1 Anneissia japonica
CAATGTCAGGAACCCAAAATATGTGAAAAAACATAGTGTCTAGCTTTGGTATGTGCTGTGCGCGTCAAAATGCGCGCGCGTAGTGGAAAATTTAAAAAAATTTGAAATGCTCAAAAGGGCCTAAAACGTGCTCTAATGTAGTTAAAAAGTGATTTCGAGCATTTTAAAATTTTAACGCACGCGTGCGCGCGCATTATAAAACGCACGCATAAAATTAGGGTACAATACATCCAACATTAACCCGAAGTTAATGCTCACTTAATACGATTTCGAAATGGCAATTGGTTAGGCTGATATGATCGATAATGTAAAAACGCAAAATTGCGCGTAGATGACGTTACGCATGACTGAGCGCGTTGAAAAGATGACAATGACTATTCTAGACCAAGCCAAATGTTTGTTGACAGCGATTGTGCGGTAACTCGTGGCAGTTTTTGAGATATCGTGCGAACAGAAAAGGGGAGAAAGAAAGAAGAATAACTAGATTTGAACTCGTCACTGAGGACGAGTTAGGTGATCCGCCATACTTTGACCCTCACGAAGCAAGCACTGTTCTAATTGAAAAATATTATATGCTAAAACATGCTCTATTTAAGAGTAATTTTGAGCAT
>NW_022725934.1:0-648 GCF_011630105.1 Anneissia japonica
ATAATATCCCGGGGGTTAACGTTTTATACAATCCGCCCCCACTCACCAAATAAAACTTTTGGCACTATTTCTTGTTGGGTTTAGGATTTTGAAAGGGGGCAGCCGTTATGTGAGGTACCTAGGACCCCGGAGTTGGGGGTGGGAGTAGCGGGCTCTGAAGGTTTTTAGGACTGTTTTGAGATAAAGTGAAAATTGCAATAATTGCATCACAAATAATATTAGTAAGTAGTAGGGGCCTATATTTTTCTTCTTTTTTTTTCCATTAAAAAAATTTAGGGGGGGTGTGGGGAGGGTGCCTTGAACCAGATCACATTCTAAAAACAAATTTATGCATTCTCGCCTCATCAGCAGTCACTAAGACATACTTTGAGTCTGTCAGGTGTCGACTCGATGGAGTTTAAAGCCCCATTCCCGGCAAAATTTCACTAAAAACTGACTTTTTTTTATAGAAAATATGCATTAGCATTACTCCAATTATTATAAATCATGGAAAAATATTGGCATGAATTTTAGTTTTACGCAAAAGAATAAAAAAAATGAGAAATACAGACTATTTTTCATAAAATATTACCATTTTCTCGATGAATTCATCGTTACTAGGCAAATTCAGAGGTTGTAGATCGCATCCACTGGAATACTCTCGCTTTT
>NW_022725935.1:0-9757 GCF_011630105.1 Anneissia japonica
AAAACCGTCCACGCTTGCTTATTCTCCGCCACCATTTCATTTCATTCCATCCGCTTTCTTAATCGTGACGCTGTTAATCCATTCTAGGTTTTCCCACAGTTGGCGAACTCTAATGGAGTATCGATGACCAAATCAAAATCGGCTAAATCCTTTGATCAGTTGATAGAAGACAATGATGACATCACATACAAAATCGACGATTGGCCGCCATGGTACACGACCATCATATTGGCTTTTCAGGTATGTTTATTATCTATCAAACCAATTGGAGGGTTTCTAAGCGAAACAACATATGAAAATACAAGGAAGACTTTCAACCTAAATTCAAAGGTCAGAAAAAGTTATCTCATAACATTTGGCTTGGCAACCAAAAGGCAGCTCGTGGCTTTAGATTTATAAATCCAAATTACAAAAAAAATAGGACTAGGCCTACGTGTTTTTTAAACACACCACTTTTAATATAGAGCGCGCTTATGATGAGCCTAACGGTAGACCTGTTATAGGTTCAAGTCCATGCAATGGTTCGCTCGAGTGGTTCGTCCGAACTATATAAACACCATGGTTACGGGCCAAAAGCTGCAGTAAATCATTAAACAAACAGGCTATAAGGTGACAATAAAGTTGAGAATGGCAATTCGCTGTTGACTGTAGTTTATCAGTCTAAATCATTAATTGAACTTGCCAGTGCAGCAATGTTTGTATAATGGAATAAAAATAGGTGCACAGACCTACTGGGCAAAGGCGATGACAGTTCCATTTTACGGTTGTACACATTATGTACACATTATGATAAAAGCAGTAATTGTTTACCTGTTGAATTTTGAATTATTCATTTAAAAGTTCAAGTACGATAAAAGATAATTTGTACGACCAAGTAAACCACATTTCGTCAATATATCAATGAGTTGCAATAGAAGCATCATTATAAAGCCCAGGCCTGGCCGAAAAATCCTGCTAATAAAATTAATGTAGTATTTTAATGCTGTGTAGATCTATGCCAATTATGTATACGTAAGATGATGTATTAGCTTTTAATTGAAAGTTAGAACAGAAAATATTTTTATCTTTAGAGACGGCTGTCATTTTTATAATACTGGTTTGGTAATCAATAAGACTTCGTTTGTTGTAAAAAGTCTGGATCAACGAAAACTCTATTGCATTGAAGTCCAAGGGAATATTCAGCCGGGGGAGGGGGCACGAGGAAAAAGGGAAAAAAAAGGAAGTGCACCCATGAGTTCAGTGGCAGATCCAGCAGTGGGCGAAAGAGGCACTCGATTATTTTTACCGCTAATTTAGAATTTTCTATTGATTAACGACGAACACGACACTATATCACGCTATATCCGATTTAGTCCAACGATTTCACAAGTCAGGATAACAAAAAAGGTCAAAAGATGGAGAATTATGACGCTATTTCCAGCCATTATTTTAGGAGCTTGAAAATTGGTGCTTTTTCTCTATAGGCCTATTGTTGTCTCTTATTAGGCCTAAACCTTTAAAAATACATGTTCAAATCCAGGCCTCCTGGGTACACCTCTCACAAATCTTCCTCTCTGACTATGGGGCTCTAAATTTAGAGCTTTGCGCCTCCCAGCACAAAATAGACTAAGTCCCTCAATTAGTCCTTCACGGCGCTCGTGAGGGGAGGGGTGTCTAGGAAAGTGGATCATAACTCCGGTTGGTAAGAAGCCTAATTTTGTGAGCACTGGTTTGAAAAGGCAATTTTATCGTCAGGCAGTGTCATTTCTGGGAATCTATAGAAGTGCCTTTTCTTGAAGTTTGCACACATCAGCACCAACCATGGTGCGGCTGAGGACGGTGTGGACTCACATTGTTTCCCCGGAAAAAAAAAATTCTGGCTTCGCCCCTGTTAGGCCGAGATTTTAACATTGATAATTAGGCCTACAGAGATCCATACGGTATACCTTTGATCTCTTATACATCCGTTAGAGGCCTATTTTATAAAGATAATTTACATTAGAACTGACGAAGTAATTGTTCATATTATAAAACTGTTTTTCTTCTAAACAGCATTTCCTGACGATGTTTGGGGGCTGCGTGACAATACCTTTGATCCTGGCTCCTGCATTGTGTATCGGCAATGACCTGGTAGCCACCAGTGAGCTGATTGGGACGATCATCTTTGTGTCAGGTCTCGTTACTTTGCTCCAAACCACATTTGGCGTCAGGTAGGCTTACAAAAATCTAGTAAAAGTAAGTTATTCTGTAATTTGCAGAACCTAATCACGCAATTTGCATGTCATTTCATGTACACATTGTTGTAACAGTATGCATTTAATAATAAAAGAAATATACCAGAGAAGGAATAGCCTACTTTAATATGAACTTCCTGTGTCCTGTTTTTGATTTTTACAATGAACCGTGAATAATAATATCGGTTTGTATTTTAGCAACGTTATGCTTATAGTAATAGAAAACTACTATGCTCACAATAACCTTTGACCGAAAAGTTTAACTTCTCTAATAAAATAAGACAAATTTATACTAAGTTCCCGGGGTTTATTTGTATATATCTGTTTTTATTTTGAATTTTGGTCAATACACTATCTGTTTACTATACTGTTGGCATAATGTGGGAACGACTATTAATCTCCGTTCTCCTCACAATTTTTTTATATATACATTATATATATAGGCATATATATATATATATATATAGTTAGTTATTGACAAACTGAGGATAACAGCCGTCCAACATGGCAATACAATACATATCAAGCGTATATATATATTACAATACATATCAAGCATATATATATATACATATATATATATATATATATATATATAATATTCAAAGTATGGAATTACAATATATATAAATGGAATTGAATCCGGGTCTCCTGTTCTATTGGCAGAAGCCTTTACCAAAATGGGCCACATGGACTTTTATTGACCGAATGTGATTGGATGTATTTCATTTCACACTCTAATGCAGGCACCAAATCATCTGATGTAGTCTTGAAATTTGAATTCTTATTTATACGTAAAATGAACTACATTTTTTATGTTTTACTTTACAGACTGCCAATTATCCAAGGAGGAACATTCGCGTTTTTAACTCCCACATTTGCTATATTGAGTCTGCAGGGAGATTGTCCTGCTCCTCCACCTTGTAAGTGGTCAAAGTATCGAGTATATATAAAAGTCATTGGAGTAGAGAGAACGTTCCCTCGTTTCAAGTGTCAAAAATTAATCTGTCATCTAAACCGCGCCCCCGGTGTCAGGGGACACAGAAAACAGGTTGGAAAGACCTGGACCCCATTTCCGTCATTTCGTCGGAGAACAGTGCTTTGAAAATGCATTATTACGGTATTAAAGTACCACTTTTAGGAATCAGAGGTGCCTTAAAATTTGCCCCAGCATGACGGGGATGAGGTGGGTCACTGCTGGAGCCCTTGAAACTCTCAACGAGGACGCTGGCCCCACTGATTACCAATTTCAGTGATGATACTACTGATGAAGCTGACATTTTACTACTGAAACCCTTGAACAAATCACCAGCAATGAATCGTGTGAAAAGTATAGGAACGTTACAAGTTTTGTTTTGGCTCAGTACAGACTTAATAATATTTAAATCGTTTACATTTGTGTATATAAAAGAAACATTAAATGTCTAATTTGCATGTGTATTTGAATTGATTCGTTTCTTACTTTTCTTATTTCATGTTTAGCTAACGCAACGGAGGCTCAGCTTGCTGATGCCACAGATGTTTGGCAAGAGCGCATGCGTGAAGTAAGTTATCGAAAGCTTATTGGTTTTGGGGTTATGTGTACTATATTAGGGTTATGTTACTGTCCTCAGTTGGTTCAATAGACGAGCTCTCGTTCATGATCCAGATCAATCTACTGGTACTCATACATAGTTGCAAAAACATTTTATTTAACAATGTATGTGATTAACTTTATGTTAATATTTTTTTAACAATACCAAAGAGAGTGGATGAATTAGATTTTATTCAATTTTGATGAATTATTGTATACCCACCACAGGTGTAGTTATTATTAACGTCAAGTGATTATGTACTATATTTGGGAGTTACGTGCTATATAACTAATGAAGTGATATCTAAATGTATTTTCAAAATTTAACATTATTGAGAAAAGAACATGCCCTGTCCCATTTGCACTAGTATATTCAGGTTACCATGGTGATTTGACCTTTGACCCCACCAAGGTGTCATTACCTTTGCATAAGGTCATAAGTTTAATGTACAATGTAAATATTGAGTAAGTAAAAAAAGTTCAGTTACTCAATTTGAATACCTTTTAAGATTGATTGTATTAAAATGAAAAACTGTTAGGCTATAATGTTGTCTTTTGAAATAAAAATAATTGCATGGGTATTGAACAGTCTGTATTGGTTGTAAGGTTAAAAGAAAATCTGTGGCGTGGCGAAGTAGGCGATCTAACAACAGGTATTGACAAGTATATAAAAAAGCTTATCAGCTATAGCTTACCGTATTGACTATACAGAACTTCCGTCCAACAGTTGGCCCCAATCACCCCAGTACAAAACTCATGGGAAAATATATATTTGAACGAAAAAAAGCACAGATCTATGTTGTAATTTGTTCAGTTATTTTAATATAATGCAATGTGTTAATTTATATAGCGCCTTATATAGGCCTAATTTATGATATTTATTTTTATCGTATATTTTTATAATATTAGTAGACATTTATGAAATGCAACTAAATTTATATTGTGATTTTTGTTTTGTTCTGCGTTTGTTTAGATTCAGGGAGCCATAGTCGTTGCCTCTTGCTTCCAGGTCATAATTGGATTTAGTGGAATTATGGGATTTATGTTAAAATTTATTGGACCGTTGGCTATCGCACCGACGATCGGTCTTGTGGGTTTGTCTCTATTTAGTGTCGCGGCTTCCCGGGCTGGCGTACATTGGGGAATGTCAGTGTTGTAAGTACTGTATAGCCTTTTAAAAGCAAATATTAAATAAACAATAATAATAAATGTATCGATGATGATATTCACAACCGTTAATTTTTTAAAGTGAACATAATTGACCACCAACGCTGTGCGATACGAGGTTTATGCACATTATAGGTTGATGATGATGAATGATATGATGATGATGATGATGATGATAATGATGATGATGATAATGATGATGATGATGATGATGATTATGTTGATGATAATCATAATGATTATGATGATAGAGAGGAGGATGATGATGATGGTGAGGACGATGATGATGATGATGATGATGGTGTTAATGATGATTGTGATACAAATCTAAATACAAATACTCTTTAATAGCAATCTGCAAATTACGAATGATAAATTACAAATTGAAGTTTAACAAAAATAGAAATATAAAACTAGATAGAAATATATATATATATATATATATATATATATAAAGATAAATATTATATATAAATTATTCTTATTATTATAATTATTTATTTATTTATTGGAAAAAAACCCCGGGAAAGAAAGAAACAAAAACAGAAACTTGTCTAATCAACAATAAAAACACGAAAAATATTATATTAAAGTTATAATTAACATTATTAAAATAATGACGTTGGTGGTAATGGTCATGAATGATGTCGTTGATGATGATTATTGGATAATGATGATGATGATGATGATGATGATGATGAAGATGATGATGAATGATGTTGATAATAATGATTATTGGATAATGATTATGATGATAATGAACTTGATAATGATCATAATCAATATGATAATCATGATTGTGATAACAAATAGGCCTATATTTCTAACTTTGAAACTGACAGTGAAAGTGCGTATTACAATGAATGTTTTAATGCTTAATTTTATTACATATATCATTCTCGCAGAACTATATTACTCGTTGTCATGTTCTCGCAGTACTTAAAAAACATCAACGTTCCAACACCTGGTTACACTTCCAGCAACGGATGCCACATTACCAAGTACCCGATATTTAAGTTATTTCCTGTAGGTTTTGATTGGGATGTGATTAATAGAATTTAATTTAAAAAAAATAACGCATAATGACGAATTGCGAAATGACATGTAATTATACTAAATGACGTTTAAATGACATATAATGACGCATAATGACATAATACCGGTAACGCAAAATAATGGTGCATGTTGTGATGATGATGATGATGACAATGATGACGATAAGATGGTGATGGATATGGTGAGGAAGATTATGGTGATAATGATGATGGTGGGGGTGGTGATAATAAAAACGATGTTATGGTAATAACATATAGTTCGTTCTCTTTAGATTATAATAGCTATAATAATATCCTGGATTTTATCTGCTATATTCACGGCTGCCGATGTATTTCCAACGAATTCAACGCAATACGGTTATGGAGCGCGGACAGATCTGAACACCGAAGTCCTAAAGCAGGCGGCCTGGTTTCGATTCCCGTATCCTGGTAAGTCTTAGGTTTCCACTGCATGCCAGTATCCAAGGTCAATCCACATAAACCTGCGTTGTGTGGAGGCCTATGTGGTGTATGGTTATGTCGATTGTTGATATGGGCATGCGCAGTTCAGACTACGAAATGGCTTATTGGAATTTATTCATTATCCAGTACTCCTTTTTTTATAAGAACACTGAGGCTAATTGCTTAAAAATTAAGAACAAATTGAGGCTGAAGTAAATTGTGAAATGACTTCTTATTTTAAACAAAATGAAAAACCAACAAGTATATCTGTAGTTGGTGTGGATATGTAATACCCCTATACTACAGTACAGTAATATACTGCTGTACAATAATAATTTTCTGTGTTTGAAAAGTTTTTAAAAAAATAAGATCAAAATTAGGACATTTGTGAGAACCGTAGAACAATGAGCTTCGGTAAAATTTTACTGTTTCTAATAATAATAATAATAATAATAAAAAGTTGTACCTTAATTTTATTATATTACAAAATTCCAGTCCTCATCCAAATATAATGTGAAGATTTATCGTAACGCTTGAATATTCATGACATTGATTTTGTCGATAAAATTAATATAACAACGCACGGTACGTAATGTAACTCTGTTCAAACAATAGGCCTAACTTTCATTTATCCCTTTAAGAAAATCAAGGAGTTTTAAGGCCAACTCAGACAGCGTCGGCCGACGCAGCCCGACGCGATTTGTTGTCGCGTCGGGTCTGTGTGAGTTGAACGCAGACGCGATGGTGTGCGTCGGGGGCAGTCGCGTAGTAGAATATTAAACGTGTTTAATATTTCTCACGACGGCTTAAGACTGTCCCCGACGATAAATCACGTTGGGCTGCGTCGGCCGACGCTGTCTGAGTTGGCCTTTAGATTGATGGATATAATTGGTTGATTGACTGAATTATTATTGCGTAATTTAATAATCTATTTAGGTTACCATGAGCTTGAATGTCTGAACGAGAAAATATGTTTTCTTGCCAATTAGCAAACACATAGTTGATACAATTCATTATTTGTTCTTTTAACAGATCTTTAAAATTACTGTTAATCAATGTAAATATTTGTGAGGCAACAAACATCTAAATCAGCAAAATTTCAATTGTTTTGATAACTTTTTCGGTCATTTTTATTAAGTTTTAATTTATTTTTGATATTTTTGCCAGATTTTACCGGAGACAGTTGGAGTAGGCCAATATATTTTTTACATTATAGTCCAAACGCTATTTTTCAAAGTGTACATGCTTTCAATTGTATACTTTACAGTATATTCTATAGTTTGGCATTCCTGTGGTTACCGCGGTATTGTACCGAATCTATCCGTATTCAATGTCAATGTATCCGGTCAACAATAGAATAACAATGATCAATTCCTGCAGTCTTTTGTCTTGCTATTCAAAACGGGTTTAAATGATATCAAGGACTTCAGCCCACAAGGACCTTATGGACCCTACGTCATTTCCGGATATCTGGAATTATGGAAGTGCTGTAATATTTCAATATCGGGTAATCTTTTTAATTGGTTAGTGATTATAACATCCGGGTCACATTTACTCATTGTAAAGGCAACAGAGGGGTAAACACTTGTGCAATTCTTTCCAGGAAGGTGTCCTTAAAACTAAAGCCCATGTAACCTTCCCAGGGTCAAGTAGGGGCCTAGGGGACTAATTGATTTATATTGATATTTGATTATTGATAAATTGATAGCTACATATTCTCGTTACGGTATTATATTTCGCATCCTACATCATAATATCTTCATTTTATTCGAGTGTATTAAAAATGGACCGTTCCACTATGCCTTGGGTATTGACTTTGACTTTGATAGGTTACTCCGCAACACTTCTGTTACGCGTATGTCCCATAAAAACGACAGTGTAATTGTACATAAACATGCATGTTTGTAGTATTTGTCACTATGCTAATGAAGTTAGGTCACCATATCTTTAAAAAAAATTTGAAACATAATAATCTTCATACTATTGGGTCAAGCTTCATTGGTCAACTGTTACATGTTTAAATGTGCAAAAATATTGTAGGTGTTAACAAAATGACTACAAACAACGCGGTTCTTGGCAAACTTGGTAGTTTTCCTATTTTATTTAAAATTCTTAGTCTTTCTGCTAAATATTGGTATGATCTCAAGAAAAATGTAGGAAAGGGTATATGTCTCTTGTTGTTAACTCAATGCTTGATAACCGCAAGTGACCTGTATCAGAATAATCCTGTATTCACTTGGTCATCAGGTATTCATTCTTTATTTAATTATTGTAATTTGTTAAATGTTTGGACTAAACCCAACTCACTTAGTGCTCTCAGCTAAAGGGTAATATTATTGACAAATTACATGATGACTTTTGTTCTGGTTTGCTAAATTATATCACTAATAACCTGTCTAAAAAGCGGGCATATTTTCTTTTTAAAAACAAATTTACCAATGAAAATTATTGTAATTTCTTTGATATCGATATGCGTTGCAACTCTACTAAACTTAGAACAAGTGCTCACTCCCTCATGATTGAGAAGGTGCGACTTACCTCTCCAGTTACTCCTCTTTTTAACAGAGTTTGAGGATGAATTTCATTTTCTTATAAAATGTTCATTTTATTCTGATTTTTGTAATGATAAATTTGTCTTTTTAGTTGGTGCCCATGATTTTGATATTCTGCTTCTTGTTATTAAGTTTGTTAATTATGCTTTTAAGAGACGCAATATCTTTTTTTTTTATACTGTACTTTTGTCCCTTGTTGGTGTTGTTCTTCTTTGTCATGTTCGATGTCTATTTTATATCAAATATGTTTTTTTGATGAATGAATAAAAGCAGAATTATTGTAGGACGTGAATATTCCTGCCCCTAAATAACGCAATCTGATTTATTCATTGCGCATGCACTGACTGCAATTTTCGACTATCTGGCCTCAACAAAACATTTAATAGCTGTGAGTTGTAATACAGTATCACTTTTATACATTTTTTCGAACTGTAACAGGTCAATGGGGAGCTCCTATGGTTACTGTAGCCGGCGTCTTTGGCATGTTGTCTGGTGTTCTAGCATCAATGGTCGAATCTGTTGGTGATTACTATGCTTGTGCTCGTCTATCTGGTGCGCCACCACCACCCGACCACGCTATCAACCGCGGCATCGGAATGGAAGGCATTGGTTGTGTTTTAGCAGGCTTGTGGGGTACGGGTAATGGGACGACGTCATACAGCGAAAACATTGGGGCAATTGGAATAACAAAGGTAATTATATATATATATATATATATATATATATATATATATATATGACATTTTATTACACACT
>NW_022725935.1:11058-12990 GCF_011630105.1 Anneissia japonica
TATATATATATATATATATATATATATGTATATATATATATATACAGTATATATGTATATATATAATGTTATATACATGATGTAAATAAAAAGAACACTCTAAAATGTATTTGTAGTAATACTTTAGTGCGGATAGGAGAAAGTATGCGAGAGAAAAAAATCGCTTCATCTGTGGATTCAAACCCAGAATCCCTGCTTGAAATACACTGGAGCTTCGTGGTGAATTTAAATAATAATAAATACTATTTGTATAGCGCTCATATCCATTTGAAGATGTGCTCAAAGCGCTTGTAAAATCTCTCGTGTACAC
This sequence comes from Anneissia japonica, assembly GCF_011630105.1. NCBI lineage: Eukaryota > Metazoa > Echinodermata > Crinoidea > Comatulida > Comatulidae > Anneissia > Anneissia japonica. Next base: position 11,369 of record NW_022725935.1, read on the forward strand.
AATAATATCTATTCTTACCTTTTGATGATTTGGTACTAACTCTTTGGATTAACCTTGTACACAGGTTGGGAGTCGCCTTGTTGTCCAAGTGGCGGGAATTATCATGATTCTGCTAGGGACGTTTGGAAAATTTGGTGCGCTTTTCGTCACTTTACCAGATCCTATCATCGGAGGAATATTTTGCGTGATGTTCGGTACGATTTACATACAAGTAGTTGTTTTTATTACAGATAGAAAGTATAATTCGTTCACCAGCAACTAGGGCAGTGAACCATCAATTGTTTGGCGGTAGTATTGGAATCAAGTAGCCATTTCCATTTGAAACATTCAGTAAAATTTCTTTTCTTCATCTTTTATATATTATATAAACAATATATATATATATATATATATATATATATGTTTATGTATATTTATATATATATACAGTATATATATATATATATGTATATATATAATATATATATACAATAAGATGGTAGTCTCTTAACCGTTTTGGGGTAATACTATAAATAAATTTTAAAATATAAAAAAGAGGAATGCTATTACAGTACTACATTACATACGCTACTGCGAAGTTACGCCTACGTGTGACAAATAAGCCCAAAAAGATACACAGATTAAACAAAATAATAACAACTGTTATATTCCATATATAAATAATTTTAAGTTAATTATTAGTACAATTATTCCTTTATTTTCATCGTATTCAGGAATGGTAACCGGTGTTGGATTATCAAATCTACAGTTTGCCGATATGAACTCATCGCGGAACATATTCATCATCGGTTTTTCCTTCCTGATGGGTTTAGCTCTGCCCTATTGGTTTTCCATAAATCCAGGTATCATTAATACAGGTAACTATGTCCAGTTTAGGTTTTTATTTTTTACAATTCGCCTTCAAATTTGGTGCTTGTGTGTATGACGGGTCTAGTATTGGGTTACCCCGGTGTACTGGTCCATCTCACAGCCCTTGTCACTTCGGGACAAAGCCTTCACATATATTCCAAGAAGAAGAAAAGAAGAAAGATTGATGATGGTTAGCGGATTTTTTTTATTTTTTATTTTTTAAATGGTCTTGGTTAGAAAGGTCTCCAATTGGAGGAAAAGCTGTATAGACCCAAGTACGCTTTCCTAATAGGCCTACTTGTTTGTAATATATTTGGGAATATTTTTATCATGTAATTAACTGAACAAATTTGAAAATTTAAAGTCTGAGAAAATCGCAGCATATACCCACAAAATCAAAACAATTCAAATTAGTAGGCCTATTGTTCCATTCAAATTCATTTAAATAATTTTGGCTTCTCCCTACCCCGAAGAAGAATCCCGGATCCGATCCTGGTTGGGAACGAGTGTAGGCCTAACTATACATTCACCAGTTACTTGTGATTGTATTTATGATTACTCCTTATAGATGGTACTGCCATAATGCCCAATTATAATGTATGTATATATGTATGTACAGTGGAATTTATATAGCGTATAATACTGAACTATTTATATAGCACATAATACCAAACTATTTATATATTTAAAAAATCATTTGGTTTAATACGTTGTTTTATATATTTCCATTGAAAACCACATCATATGCAAACTGAGATAAATATATAAATGTA
>NW_022725935.1:13670-17590 GCF_011630105.1 Anneissia japonica
CTTCATCATTTGTGTATTACACTTAGTATATTAGCCAATTTTTTTTTCGATTTTTTTTTTTATTGAGCACTCTACTCCAAATGATTTGAACTTTTTACTTGTGTACTTTTTATATATATATTTTTTTTATACGAATGCGTATTTTATAACATAGGCCTATAGATAATCAATATAATTTTAATCTATACTTATACCAATAATACTATGGTATTCTCACCTTTGTACAGGAACCGATGAGGAACGTGGGATAACAAAATGGCGTCTTACTTTATCAAAAGCTGGCGAAACAACTGAAGAAACTTCATTTTCAATGAAGACATACGATTTCCCGTTCGGCATGGGTTTCATTCGCAAGAAAGCCTTTTTTTCATATCTACCATTCTGCCCAACATTCCCAGCACCTTCGTGCAAGTTTGGGAAAAATGAAGACAGTAAGTAAATTTTTAGGTGGGGGTTCAGTTTTTGGTTACTTTCAGTATAGTAGGCCTATGTTCTCTTTGTTTTCTTCTCAGTGATTTGAATCCCTTGCATACTTAAGCCCCATTTACACTAGACACGACAACGACATATCATCGCGTAGTTTGTATTCTTCAACACTGCGCGCATCTGTATCGTGTCGTTGTCGTGTCGTAATCGTGTCTAGTGTAAACGGGGCTTAGACTGCTTTTGCATTACTCTCACATCAAAAATAGGCCTAATAATTATGAATATGGATATGTGATAATTATGAATATGTAATGCATAGATATATTATTTTTCTTACGTGTTGATATAAAACAATTATTTATATTACCGAATCGAAATTTCATAGCTTTGTGTAATTTTTTTTTTCAGTACACGGTGAAGAAAATATGGGTGCAGATACTCGCATGTAGAGGCGCATTAACACAGTTAGAGGAATGAAAATGTACCGTATGCTTCTTGTCTTTCAATTATAACTTTCAAACTGGTATTCCATTTACGCGATCAATTTACTGTCAATTTATATTATTCACATAGGGCCTACCAACCAAAACAGCCAATAAACAGTAAAATCCGATTCGAAATACCTGTCGTCCTACAATGGCGTCTATGCAAAATATAAAGTAGGGTCTATAAAAACTATGGGGATAGTTCATCACTTACGCTTATTTTGAAGTCGGATGTATTTTTGGTCCCGATCGCACTAAGGTCATTATTAGATAGGCATATCTTCATAAGACTTATACAAATGGATACCTTATTCGAAGCAAGAAATCAAGTTGTCTTTAAGTCCGCTCGCTTATATTATTCGGCTTGATATTTACCTTATATATTATGTCAATACAAAAAAACTTGTTTAATTGGCGGAAAGTATTATACAATTTTTATAATGAATACAAAGCATATAGAAATATAGTTTGGGCATAGTTCGTCATTTTTTTTTATTTATTAAGTAGGACTATTATTTATATAATGCATTAGTTTAATATTTTTGCCTATAGAAACAAATTTTTATATTATTAAACTGGTATTGTTTTTGTTTTTTATGTTTAGGTTGTTGAGTTTAGGTGAAATCTGACCTGATTTTTTTTCACCTCTTTTATTATTGTTTCTTTGATATAATTAGGCCTAAGAACATTTCCCCGCTTTTGGTGACACGTTTAAAACTAATACGTTTAGGTTGTTGAATGTAGATAGAATTTGACATAATTTTCTTCACCACGTTTAGGCCTACTATTGCTTATGTAGCCTAATTAACAATCTTGACCCGATTTCAATTACACGAAACGTGTTTGGTGACACGTTTATAGCTAATGTGTTTTCGGTTGGTAAACTAGATTTATGTAAAAATTGTTCTGATTTTCGTTTGCTATTGTTTATTTTTTGTAATTAACAATCCTTCCCCGATTTTGGTATCACGTTTAAAGCTAAACTTTTTTGTTGACACGTTTAAAGCTAACGTGAAACCTCACAAAATTTTCTTCACCTTGTTTACTATTGCTTATTTTATGTAATTAACAGTTTTTTTCCGCTTTTGGGAATACGTTTAAAGTTAAACATGTTTCGGCATGGATGGGCATGGTATCAATCATGGTATTTAAGTCAACAATGATTATTGCACTTCAGTCGTTATTAATTATTGTATTTTAGTCAACATCAAATGATTATTGCACTTCAGTCGATGAATATTCAGTATTGAACTAAGTTTATGGTGAACTTTGAACTTGATCGTATCATTTTAGTAACATTTTTTTAATCTACAAATCAAGATGGTTCTGTTAAACCGTCAAATTTATGATTGGTAAATTTTGTAAAACGTAACATAAGATTAGAAGAATATATGGAATCGATACATGATAGAATAGAACAGTTTAATGACGAGTGGAAACTACTAAAACAGTTAGGCCTAAGTTCATAGGTTTTTTATATCTATCGGGTCTTTGGCCCTAGGCATTACTATGCAAAATGTTATACGCATCATGTATGGTACATTTTCTTTTATCAAGATGTTTGCATTAACATATTTTGTGTGTTTTTTTGTTTTGTTTTGTTTTTGTTTTTTACCGCTGCGTCGGTTTACATATTCAAATTGAAATTTATATTTGATAGGCCCTATACGAATATGAGTAATTTATTGTAATTTGGCTTGCTATTTAATAGCAATTATATTTAATATTTAATCATTGGCATTGATGTGAGTAGGCCTACCGGTATTAAATTATTGTATTACCTTTTTTTAAGATTGTGTAATGGGGTAACTAAGAAATGGAATATTATGTAATATTATGGATTTATACTTGACCTATGGATTAATAAATTAATTTTTTTTTTAATTTTATCGATTCTTTTAATTCTCTCTGTGTGTTTAGTACAATGTCATTCATTCAATCAATCATTCATTCATTTAATTTTATTACTACCATTTATTAAATAACAATCGATATTTCTATGATTGTAGGATACCGCAATGCACAACGGAGTTTTTTTTTTTTTGAGGACAATTTTTTGACTCCACCATTTTGCGATTGTTTTGTGCTGTGGCATATATGGATCAAAAGCATACTCTGCAGGGTGAAAAATACCACCTAATATCTAGTTTAAAACTTATATAACGGTAAATCGGATAATACTAAAATATTCCTATGCTCGAATTTGGGAAAACTTAAACTTTTCATCGTAAAAAATTTTGTTGAACAAAGTTAAATCGAAAATAATCAGTGGTTGGTGACCACTACGAGTCAATACCATGTTTGTAAGTGTGATTTCTGCTCTTTAGTATTCAGACTAATCTGCCGAACGTAGGCATATGATCTCAATGGAATGATAAACGAAAAGCGTATTCTGCCGAATGTAAGCCTATGATCTTAATGGAGTGATAAACTAAAAGCCTAATCTGTCGAATGTAGGCCTATAATCTCAATGGAATGATAAACGAAAAGCGTAACTTGCCGAATGTAGACCTATGATCTCAATGGAATGATAAAAGGAAAGCCTAATCTGCCGAATTGTAAGCCTGATCTTAATGGAGCAATAAACAAAAAGACTAATCTCCTGAGTGTAGTGCCTTTGATCTCAATGGAATGATAAACGAAAAGCATAATCTGCCGAATGTAGGCCTATGATCTCAATGGAATGATAAACGAAAAGCCTAATCTAACAAATGTAGGCCTTTGATCTCAATGGAATGATAAACGAAAAGCATAATCTGCCGAATGTAGGCCTATGATCTCAATGGAATGATAAACGAAAAGCATAATCTAACAAATGTAGGCCTATGATCTCAGTGGAATGATAAACGAAAAGCCTAATCTAACAAATGTAGGCCTTTGATCTCAATGGAATGATAAACGAAAAGCCTAATCTAACAAATGTAGGCCTATGATCTCAATAGATTGATAAACGAAAAACCTAATCTGCCATATGTAGGCCTATGATCTCAATGGAATGATAAACGAAAA
>NW_022725936.1:0-1157 GCF_011630105.1 Anneissia japonica
TGTATTTAATACGAAAATCCAGTAGATAGTCAACCTCCTACCGGAGATTATTTAGAGAGCACTGAGAAAAAAGAGATAGACCCAAAGACGATAAATTTATTTCTTGTTTTGTATCTGATAACCCTAAAAAATATTGGTATAAAATATACTCGAGTAAAACTATTTGCACAGTAACAGGTTTCACGTTTAATTTTATCTAGATGTGTATACGTAACTATATATGATTAAAATGATTAAAGACATTGGCCCAGGGAAAACACTACATCCAACTCTAATCGGGTAACCAAGAAGCCCAAATCAAGAAAATTGTAAATGAAACATCAACTAAAGACTATAGTATAGTATGATAAGGGAATAATTATTGATGAATTTAAAACTGTGCTGAATGGATATGTTTGGTAATACTTTTTCACTTATCTATTATTGCAGATATTTTTTATTCATGTTGATAAATTATTGTACTTGAAAAAATTAAAAATGTTTGTGTAAACTTAAAAAAGAAAGTATATATAATGTCAATTATTGTAATTACTTTTGTATATATTGTAAAATATTGTAATTACTTTTGTAAATATAAGAGAAATATTTTATTTTTGTATTGTCTAAATATATTATTGTTTATTTTGTAAATTAATGGTATTACTTTTGTAAATATAAGAGAAATATTTTATTTTTTTTGTATACTATAATTATATGACAGATTGATGAAATCTGTTTTGCTTATCGATGAAACAGAAATATAATCTTTTTCATTATTTGAAATTATTTCTTTACCGATCGTGGAATAGATACACATAGTACTTAACATAAAATTTATTTTCTTGACACGAATTTTATTTTCTTTATATAAAACTTATTTTCTTGACAAAAATCATATTTTCTTTACATGAAATTTATTTTCTGTACACAAATATTTTGTTTAGTACATTTTTATTTCTTAATGTATATGATTTTACATTGATTTTTACATAAAATGTATTTGCTTTACACGGTTTCATTTCCTTTGCATAAAAATTCATTTACTTTACATAAAATTTATTTTCTGGACACGAAATTTATTTTCTTGACACGAATTTTATTTTTCTTACATACTATTAATTTACTTTACATAAACCTTTACCTTTTTAACATTCAGAAGTTTAAAATTATATTTTCTT
>NW_022725937.1:0-197 GCF_011630105.1 Anneissia japonica
ATCCAATCTTGAAGGCCAATTTCCCTCTTCCAAAATAAAATATAATTTTCCCAGAAAATCTATAAATTTTCTTCTGAATTAAAAACTGAGAATATTTGTAAAATTTGCTTCTCGAATATATTTTTTAATATAATGGGTAAGCCCCTTACTGAAATATTTGCATACTTATACGTTAGTGCCGTAATAGGATTTTAATT
>NW_022725937.1:237-877 GCF_011630105.1 Anneissia japonica
CAACTTCACTGCGTTTTCAACAATGACGTCGCACTATTGGCGGCATTTCATTTAGATCGTTATGTTTCTCTTGCGGTCAATGATTATATTTATTAAGACCTAACCGTTGACCATTTTTACCACCCTTTTATTGTCTTGTGATCATTTTTCCGAGTCTTCCTTCGGGCATTGTAAGTTGTAAATTTTTTTTTTCTTGAAAATTGTTTTGAAAATGTTTTCTAGACACTATTGGAAACAATCCTCTTAGTTTAATTAGAAAATCCGGATTTTTTTGAGTACTTTAAAATTACAGATTTTCGAGAGGATAGTGTTATTATTATTATTATTATTATTATTGTCAATGTTATCCTGTGTCACACCCATGTTTACACCAGTGTTTTTTTTTTTATCTGATGTGGCAGTATAAGGTATTATATAATTTTTACACTGTCAAGAAAAATGGAATATGTCAAGACAAATGGAATACCGGCAGAGGTTTGACACAATAGGGAATTTCCGTTATACTAGGCCAAAAGAATGTACAGTGATCTCAAGTCGCACTCACTTAATCTATGAACACTAGCAGAAGCTCTCTTGCATAATTTAGGAAGCTTTTTTCATCACCTTTGCTTTCAAAGTAGCCCGTTCATACCAGAACCAA
>NW_022725938.1:0-1111 GCF_011630105.1 Anneissia japonica
ATTTTAGAAGATGTTTTTCCGCCGACGTGTCTACGACACAGTTCCGGTAGTTTACATACACGCTTAATGCTTCAACCGTAATTTGGATATTATGAGACAGGTGCACAACCAACCAGGTATCTGAAGGAAAATTGCTGCCAAGGACAGTAGTGCCCTACCAGGCTAAACCTACAAATTATTAGTTCAGCGCTCACCCCTATTAGCGTCCATCCTCGAATTGGTCTAGCACTGGTGCCGAAACGGTAACCGACTAATTTGTCAAAATCCAGTTTGCCGAAACCCATGATTGCCAAATTAATGGGCTCTTTGCTCAAACCCAGTTTGCCTTATCCAGTTCACCGAAATCATGACAACCCAGTTTGCCGAAACCCAGATGCCGAATCATTTGCCGTCACCATCGTACGAAAGTACAGCATACTGTGCTTTTGAAACCATGATAAGTGGATTGGGAGGAGCCATATTTACATTCCCGTATTTGTACCCGTGTAAACGCTCGGCTTTGAATAAACGCCCCTTCTAAAGCCTCATTTTGAATAAACGCCTCTTTCGAAAACATGCCGTGGCGTATATATTTCCTCGAATAAACTTGCCCTTGATATTGTAAACAGATCTAATGGACACATAATTTCTATTAATGTTTTACTCCAGTAGAATTACATTTTAATCATACAGTGGAAGTAAGGGGCGTTTGAGACAGTACGTATCCATTTACACAAAAAAATTAATGCTTGCCTCGCAAAAACACCTCCGTCGAATAAACTCCCCTCAAAAACTATTCCCAACAATAAACGCCTCAGGGCGTTTATTCGACGAAAATGATAATTTGCATATCCATATAACGTTATTTTGATTGTCAATTTCTAATAATGTGGTATATAAAAACCCCTGAAAAACTTCTAACGCGAACACATGGATTTTTTGTATGCCGTGACCCTGATATAGAGGCTCTAGTCAGCCACATTGATTCGGGTGTACATTTGTACACCGCTTTTGACTGACTTTCGGCAAACTAGGTTTCGGCAAATGGAATTTCGGCAAAGTGAACTAGGCAATCTGGGATTTCGGCAATATGGCGTAGACCCGACGAAACCTCACCACCAGACCCCCCCCC
>NW_022725939.1:0-627 GCF_011630105.1 Anneissia japonica
TTAGATTGTAAGACATTTTGATATGAAATTACGCATATCATCCATTGAACCGTTCTTTTATAACAAATTATATATATATATTTATGTACAGCACGAATAATTAGGCATTTAAGCCATCAAAGCGGTGAAAACATGAGAATAACGATAAACGAATGTGTATCGAAATAAACCGACAGTCGGCCCATCCGTAGGATGAGGAATCAATCTCTGCTCTGTGTTAGCGCTTTATGACGCCGTTTGCTAATTGTCTGGCATTCTTAGCGGATCGTCGAAAACGATTCGTTGCTTGCGCCCCGCCCCTTCGCATTTCATTCATGGAATCGCGTCTTCAAACCGTACGTTGCCGATAGAAGACTAACCGTCGGCGATGCAGTGTATGGCCGGCTGTAGAAAACAATTTGTGAAACCGCTTACAATGATTTCTCCAACAGACACTGTTGTCGACGATTCAAAATTATCCGTTATTTGGATAAAAATTGTCAATTTATAACCGTCCGATTCGGGGCCCATTGGCAGCTTCAAATTGGTTAGTTGTCCGGATTCACTGATACTGATCAGACTGTCGGTCAATATTTGGCTATTGCGAGCTAAACAAAAATAAAGGATTTAAAAAGTAGATCATATGAT
>NW_022725940.1:0-629 GCF_011630105.1 Anneissia japonica
GCTCCAGAGGTATATCACAAATTGGTTCATAATCTGTTTGCAGAGATTCCTGGTGTAAACACTATAATGGACGATATTATAGTATGGGGATCAACTGAAGCTGAACATGATGAGCGCTTAAAACAGGTTTTGGACATAGTGAAAAATAACAACCTAAAACTCAATAGAGCAAAGTGTGAATTTGGAGTGAGAAAGTTAACCTTCATTGGTGATGTCATTAGTGATCAAGGAGTTCAGCCTGACCCACAGAAAATATCAGCTATACAGAACATGGGAAGACCACAGAACAAGAAAGATGTACAGAGATTTTTGGGAATGGTGAACTACATTGGTAAGTTTATCCCAGACCTATCATCAAAATCAGCACCACTTCGAAGCTTACTTGACAAAAGAAATCAATGGATGTGGCAAGATGCACAAGAAAAAGCTTGGCAGCTGCTAAAAGTAGCTCTTGTCACAGAGCCAGTTTTGCGTTTCTATGACCCAACAAAGTCTATTAAAGTCTCTTCAGATGCTTCACGGGATGGTCTAGGTGCCGTACTCTTACAACAGTATAACGGAACCTGGGCTCCTGTGGCGTATGCTTCAAGGGCAATGTCGGAAGCAGAGACCAGATATGCCCAAATTGA
>NW_022725941.1:0-667 GCF_011630105.1 Anneissia japonica
CGTCGTTGTCAGCTCTGAACACCAGTGGAACTTAGTAGTACAGAAGTACTGTAGTAAGTCCGTAGGCTATTTTGTTTTTCCCTTTGTTTTTTTTACTTACCTGGTTTCGTTGAAAGTTCGTAAACACAATTGATTGACAAATTAATTACCTCATGCTGTGTTGATTGCAGATACACTAGTGCAATTCTAGATAATAAAGTTAATTATCTTAATAAACTATGCCCATGGGGATCTATTACCCAATTACCAGTTACATAACTGGTGGGATAAGGAGTAATAAGTACACTGTATGCATAATAGCTAGGTTCATATGGGATTATAGCCAGATGAAGTAGCTGATCTACTTGCCAAGTTAATTGGATTAAATCCACTAATCGCGTTCGACGTTAAGGTTAGAGCGAGATATTTTGACTACCAGAAATTCGGAAAACACATCATTATACAGGAAGTACAATCGCATGTGGGTAATTACTGTTGATTTTCGCGCGACTAGATCGAGAATATAGGCGTAACTCGGCGGTTGATTGGACTGGTCGAGGAGTTCAGCTGGAGTGTTTACATTGGGTTTTCCCCCAAGTATTTCGTTTAGCGCGTGGTAGGCCTAGTGTGGGCATGCCGATTTCGGGTCATCCCTTATTACATTGGCCGACCCCTTGCCCGTCCCACG
>NW_022725942.1:0-713 GCF_011630105.1 Anneissia japonica
TGTCTTGTCCCGATCGCAGACACCAGTCGTCTTATCTGTAAAATAAAAAAAAAGTAATGTTATCATGCCTTGCTCCAGCTCTCAAGTCGGTCGGCGTACTGCATCGAGGAACAAGGTTATGGCCTGCGGTATCCGACCCTGGCAACCCAGCTTCCACCGCACGTTTCTCAACGCTGACTGTGCCAGGGACCGTACCTATTGGATGTGGGTAGACGCGTGGTCTTTTGCACTGACCAGTCGGTAAATCGGGTAACCCCTGACACACGCGGATCCCGTGCGGCTTCAACGAAGGAAACCAGTCCGTCCGTACCGAAGTAAGGACAAATGGTCGGCGCTCAGCCTACGCTTCCTCTCCTTCTCCGTCAAGAATTCGTCTTAGTCGTACCTGCGAAGATATAAGTAAGATAACATAAATCTTATTCCGTGCGACACCTGAACATTGAAGACAAAACATTTTTTTTTCTTAACTACAATCTTCCAAGATATATTTTTCGCGGTGTCGATTCGTTATCGCGTAGTAGAGTTCATTCGCGTCGTAGATGTGTTCTCGCGTCGTAGATTTTTTTCGCGTTGCAAATTTGCTACCGCGTCGCTGATTTCATTCGCGTCGTGTTTCGCTATTTTTCGCGAATGACTCTCAGTCTCAACCAAGACGAACTCGATCAAGTTTACGACAAACATGGCAATACTTACAATCTACACTTACCTTAAAA
>NW_022725943.1:0-635 GCF_011630105.1 Anneissia japonica
ATATATATATATATGCCTAAATATTATTTAGACCTATATGGGTTCATTATATAATATGTATGTATATAATATAATATAATATGATATATAAATGCCTACAAATAGTGAATACTCATGAAGTTTGTTTTTTTTTTAAATTATTTAGGCTAGGCTTATATTAATCCACGTGTGCCCATAAATACCGTCAATAAGAGGAAAAGAACAAAAAAAAAACAAAAAACAAAAAACAAAAAAAACAAAAAAATAGTGGAATTACAGGAACATTTAATTTATTTAACGAATACTTAACGAAAACAAACATGCATTAGTCACACCGATTCACAAAGGAGGAGACAAATGCAATACTAGCAATTACAGGCCCATTTCAATACTTTCAATTATTTCAAAGATTTTAGAAAGATGGGTGCACTCGGCTGTTTATTCATTCCTTAATGGAAATAATCTTATTCCTCGCTGCCAATCGGGGTTTAGACCATTGCATTCAACTGAAACAACATTGCATGACTTAACGAATGAATGTCTTCATGCTATGGAGCGTGGTGAAATGACTGGTACTGTTTTTATTGATCCCAGTAAAGCATTTGGCTCTGTAAACCATACAATTCTCCTAGATAAACTTAGGCATATGCATATGT
>NW_022725944.1:0-1272 GCF_011630105.1 Anneissia japonica
GGGAGGGGGGTATCCTTCCTCTCAAAACGAGATTAAAAAAAAAATTGGGCCTTCTAGATGGCCGGAAATGGCTGGGATGGGAAAACTAGGCCTATTTTTTTTTTGTTTTTTTGTTTCTTTGGTCCGACTGCCCGACGAGCTTTGGCCGATGGGGGTGGGGGCTTAAGCCCCTGTCCCCCGCTGGCGCCGCCACTGCTTTAATCGTATGGAAGAAAAACAGTGTTCGTCCAACTCATCATCGACTCTTTCATTAAAAAACATTTTTTACACGGCCTGAATATATGGACTGTATGTTATCAAGTTTTTCCTTTAAAAATCTGCATATCACTTTGATGAAATATCTGATTTTTCTGAAGTTTAGAATGTCTAAATTGACTACTTCTTTATTAAAACCAGGCTTCGGAGCCAAAACGATTTTTGATATGTTGTACAGCTGATTTTTCTAAGACATACCGTAAAAACGGTTGTTTGACGACAAACACGGGAACGGATACAGCCACCATTTTCCACCTTTTTAAAATCTGGCTTTAAATACCCAATAAACCATTTTCAGAGCACTTACTGACATATAGAATATGATGAAGTCTAAAGAGTGGGCGTATCCGGAAATTATTTGGATGGTCACGCAATCCCGATTACGTGTGTATTGCATCAGAAACTGAATTTTGCTTAATTAAAATAAAACTTGCCTTTCACGAGCGAAATATGCAATGGTACAGTACAGTACAGTAGTAGGCAAAATAAAAATGAAGATTCATCCTCCCTTCTCAAATCAGGGATCGATCCCAGCGCCTTATTCTTCATAAAATGGTCTTTGCAATATATCGAACAGTGTTATAAAAACTATTCAAAAATAATTTACGTATTTCATTAGGCCTACAAGTACATGGATTAAGCCTGTTATGTTTGATATAATAATACTATATTGATTATCATATACTATGTATATATACAACAATATATATATGTACAGCATTATATATATATACATATATATATATATATATATATGTATATGTATAATGGGTTGTAAACTTAAATCCACACAAGAACGACGTAACTCAGAACTGAAAATATCCGTCTATAAACTATATAATAAAACTATAAAGGGACTAAATAAGGACTTAAATTCTATAGACACATGTGATCATGCCTTCATACGAAATCATTCTCTATAAATATCAGTTTATCAATATATGCTATACATATTATTTTAACTCGTGTAAGTCTATATTTTATTATATTCCTTGAATTATTTTGTATTCTTAAACT
>NW_022725945.1:0-1594 GCF_011630105.1 Anneissia japonica
CAACACAGGAGTGGGTGGATTTTGAATTCCTCCAGAAGTCAAAATTTGTGAAATTCGAATATTGTTATAGTGACTGAATTAAGTTTTCAAAACAATCTGATAGTACTACGTTGAAAACAAACTGAATAAATATACTTGTACAATGGAGCTTTTGTTTAGTATCTGTATATAATTGAAGAAGAAATATATGGTAGACACCATTAAAAATAATAACTGATGCCTAGTTGTTGTTGTCAAGTGCAAGTGGATTTGAATAATTATTCATTCATTAAACAACATTTATTTCCGTAAATGTTAAACAATATTTATAGTAAATCATTATTATAACAAGAATATATGTAAATAAATTAATAATATGAAAAACGATTAACTAGGATCTTTAGTGGCAGATAAAAATATCTTTTCACGTAGGATACTCACAGAAACCACATTATTTAAATAAAAATATTAAAAAGGCAAATTATACCCCATGCTTAAAATATTGGAACCACGCTTCAAAAAAATATTAATGCAAATGCAAGGTCAATAAACAGACTTAGCGTGTCACTTGCTATGTACTAAAATAGCAATTGTTTGTATCCAACCTTTAGAATTTTGTGCACCACCCTTAAAATTTTGAGGACATTTTCTGAAATTTCACCATTCTTTAAAATTCCTGGTGAAAGGGTTGCCATGGGGAACATAAGACAATGAAGAGTGTGAAAACAGTTCTATAATAAAAATACTGTCCCTAAAGATAAAATTTGACAATGTTAAGGAGAACCTCAGAGGACAAAAGAATTCCCCTTAAAATATGTTTTAAATGTAGTAGTAGTATCCGACGACAAGTAATCAAGAAAAAACTAAACTGGAACAACACTCTCGACAGGAAATGTTTAGTGTATCACACAAACGTTTAAATACCTGCCTTTGACCCAAGGGCATCGATCCGTGGCTGAAAGTGGGGGGACGAGATGAAAAATAAAGCCTTGGGCCGTAGGCCCAAGCAATTGTTGGGGACCAGGGGGCGAAGCCCCGGAAGCTCTGGTACATATAACCTTTTAATTGATTATAAGCAATCCAATTAACATTTATTTCCATACGAAATTTTAAAAATATCCAGTGGAGGATCCAGCAATTTGAAATAGAGCTGGGCCCAGAGAGGGACTTTTACAGATGGAGAGTGTAGCTGGACTACCACCTCAGCCTCACCATGGTTGGGGCGAGGTAAGAAAATTTATGATTATGACACCTCTAGATTGCCGGAAATGGCACTCTCAGACCTAAATTCTAATTCTAATTTTCCTTTGTTATTTTTTTCCATTTTTAAAAAATTATTTTGAAAAAAATTAGGGCCGGCTCGGCCCCACTTGAATCTGCCACTGATTATTATGGCGTCATTGCGAGACTGCGTCAACGTAACACTGGAGTTTGTAAACTTTTGGTAGGCTTATCACTTAATCGAAATAGGTAGACATCATATCCGTGGAATTAGAAAAAACAGTAATCTTATGTATGTAGATAATATTCAACACTAGTATATACGTACAGGTCATAATAATATACAAAAAGAATAAATCGTTTATATTAGAAATTGTGCACTTTTGAGTTTGTA
>NW_022725946.1:0-3277 GCF_011630105.1 Anneissia japonica
ATTGTGAAACAAACTTTTTTTTATTAAAAAAATGTTGAGCGCCCAAACTTTTGTGATGACGTCGTACCAAAGTAAATAAACGGAGCACGCGATTGGTCAAATAGCCTAGGCCACAAACCTCTCATTATTATTCATTTTGAAGTCTTGCTGGTTACGTCATTCAGCTGGCTGCAGCTTTGTTTTGATTTCTACGATCGGACCACGATCAATAGCGACAAATAAACAGTGCCAAAAATACTCCCATTTTGTAATAAATTGCACCATTTTGGAAACGGGGGATCGTTTTCTGGCTAAGGGGGTTCGCTGGCAAAAGGGGGTTCGCTGAAAAAGGGGGGTTCGCCCGAACCCCTAAAAACCCCCCTGGCTACGGGCCTGCAGTGTATGTAGCAAAGACTGTCATATTAAGTGCGGGCGTATTACACCCTATCAATACCGCACACTTGATGTAACAACAGGCTCATGAGTATGTCCAGGTTGTGCATTTCTTGAGCTTCCTAATTTATCACGATTGTCTGAAGAGACAGTATTTTCTAATTGTGATTCTGACACAAGTAATATTAGCACACCGAATGCAGGATTAACAGGTTTATGTTTTAATGCACGGAGTCTAAAAAATAAAATGTCATGTCTAGCTGCTTTGTTTGAAATTGAAGACCACAGTATCGATCTGATATTTACTAATCGCCCTGATAGAATATGTGATTTGAACGTTTCTGAGCCTTTTTCTACCTCCGATCATTGCAAAGTTTATTTTAGAATTCGTGGTAATCCAAGAGTTGAAGCGTTGCCACCCAAAACCAATTATCTATACCATAAGGCGGACGTTTATAAATTGAATGATATTATAGGCCGCATATCTTGGGAATCTATATTTTCTGGCACTGTTAAAGAGACTTGGAATAATTTTTATTCCAAGTTTACGGATTGCATCAATAGATGTATTCCAGGTAGAACCAGACGGAAACGACCGAAGCCATGGGTTACAGACGGTGACAAGAAGCTTGTCCACCTAAAGCGCAAACTATTTAAACGCTTTGAGAGAACGTGAATAGTTGAGGATTAGAATAAGTATAAACTTATACGAAATAAAGTGAAATATTCAATTGAACGTTCATACAGCAATTCATTGAATATCCTTATGAACAAATCGGATAATTTGAAAAAGTTTTGGTCGTACATCAAATCTAAGAGAATATGTGCAGATAATTTATGTTTTAACATCAACGGCTCATTATGTAACGACCCTACAAGAATTGCTGAATCATTTAACTCGTTATTTGCGTCTTACCATACTGAATGCGACGGCGGCACAGATTATATCACGTCTCCATGTCTTGATGTTCCAAAGTTGTCTAACTTATACATTCATCCTGATCGAATATTGTCTAAAATTATGAAATTACCCACCCATAGCTCTGCTGGTCCTGACGGGGTTACAGGTATGATGTTGAAGTTATGCGCTTATAGCGTGTGCCCAATTCTCGCTGATCTATACTACTACAGTCTATGTAGCGGTGTACTTCCATTTTCTTGGAAGCACGCTAACATTGTTCCAATATATAAAAAGGATGATAAGTCGTCGTTAAAGAATTATAGACCAGTCGCTTTTACATCACTCTTCTTTAAGTTACTGGAGGGTATGGTAACCGAAGATCTAAACGCCCATCTAAACGAATTTGGTCTCCTCTACGATAAGCAACATGGATTTACTGCAGAAAAATCTTGTTCTACGCTACTCTCCGAGACAACTACCTCTTGGACTCTCGCACTCGATAGAGATGCATCTCGCATAGATGTTGTGTCATTTGATTATTCTCGTGCGTTCGACTCGATTTCACACAGAATCCTGTGCGCTAAACTGGAGCATACATATGGAATCAGTGGCAATGTGCTAAAATGGTTGAAATCTTTTGTTAGCGGCAGGAAGCAGCGAGTGGAATTCCAGGGTAAATGTTCGCCTTGGACAACTGTACTATCTGGTATACCACAAGGATCATGCCTTGGTCCGTTGTTGTTTACTGTCTATGTAAACGACCTTCAATTGCATGCAACTAATAAACCTTACCAATACGCAGATGACACATTCCTTTCAATGACCATTCGATCGCCCTCCGACATTGTAACCCTACAACAGGACATTGATAGTCTTAAAAGTTGGTCATCATCAAATTTGTTGTCATTGAATTCTGCTAAGTGTTGTGTAATGTCAATATCTCGTCAGCGCTCACCTGCAGTTCCAGTATATACAATGAATGCACAGATTCTAACAAATGTCAAACATCTTAATTTGCTTGGTGTCATAATTTCACACAATCTATCTTGGTCGAAGCAAGTTGAAAAAGTGTCTTCTAAATGCTATAAAATGCTTGGATTCATGCGTTCTGTTGCTAGGAACTGTGCTATGCCTGTACTTCTTAAACTTTATTCATCACTAGTGTTGCCTCACATTTAATATTGTTGTAATGTATGGCATCCCTATAGGAAGGAGAACATAAACAAAATTGAATTGATTCAGCGTCGTGCTACCAGATTCATCTTGCATCAATAAAGGCAGGAGGATACATATAGTACCGCCTTAAGGCTCTTGAACTCTCTACAACTGAAGACGAATAGGAAATATTTTACCGTACTGTTTGTTTGTAGACTTCTTTATAACTGTGTACTTGATTCTGTTGTTCTCGATAACCTCGAAATCAGTAGTTACCGTGTCAATAAACTCTTTTTTATCCATTTGCGGGCTAATACAGATTCTGCTAAGTACTGCATTCCTGGCCGTTTCATGAGAATTTGGAATAATTTATTGATATTAAAGATTCTTTTGTTTGTGACAGCTGGGGCACTTTCAAAGGGAAAATTAAACATTACTTTAGACAATTTTGTTCATGGGATTGTTAATTGTTTTTCCGCCAACTGTTTCAATTTTTTTAAATTAATTTTTTTATATTTTTATATTTTTGATACAATTAATATTTATATTAGTTAATAATATTGAATTTGGAACTGGAGGGGCACACCATATCCGGTGGTAGTAGTTTTTGTACCGCTTTTGCCTCTCCTCAACCCTCCTCTGTTCTCCTCTTTCTTTTTTGATTGCATTTTGTGGTTCTGGCTGAAAGGAATTTAATAAAAAAAAAAATATGTAAATGCGTCTAAATATAATGTCCTGTAGACGTTCAGCCCTCATATTCAGCTAATTGAAAATTAATTTAAATATTGTTAATCCGTCATGAAATATATATATTATAATATCAACTGAATGTATGTATGTATGTATGTA
>NW_022725947.1:0-596 GCF_011630105.1 Anneissia japonica
ATGTATCACGATGCAAAATAGTGTTCTGTTAAAATGTAGTGGGTGTAGACAGGTGTCACTCTGTCTGCATATTTCAGACAATAAGAGCCGATTTCCTTGCAAATTTTGTAAAAAATTAGGCCTCGGGTTATTCCTCAATATATAATCAATGTATGCAGTATTTATGAATCTGCGCACCTATTTTTCTACCAATTTTACGTGTAAATTTGAGATGGTTTTTTTATGTATCCTTCGCACAATTTAAATACTTTACAGTATGGGCTCCCACACAACAGTACCACTGAACGCAAGTGCATACTGTACCATCACTTGACTGTAATAAAAGCATGCCCGGCAGGCAATTATCCTCAACGTAACAACTAGTTCCCTAGGCCTGTGCATTTGGAAAAATAAGGGCCAATTTCCAGAGATTTTGGCAAAAATAAGGATTTGACCTAATCATAATAATATGTGGCGATGTCAAGCAAAAACGGTCAGAAGTCGGAAAAACCAATTTTTATTTAACGCCATTTCAACTGAATAATCACATTCTAATAAATAAAACAGTGAAAAAATTATTAAATTCTGATACTTAGTTCTAAAGTTATACCGATTTA
>NW_022725948.1:0-656 GCF_011630105.1 Anneissia japonica
GGGGGGGAGAGTGGAATTATACCCCGTGATTCCCTTGGCCTAGTGTATGAACATGAACAGACGGAAATGACGATCGTTTTGCAAGGGGGTTTTCACCTACGATTCAATGGCCTATCAAAACAATATTCGGGCGAAGAAATCAGTCTTGCATGATGTAACGAGTTATTTTTAGCAGCCAATCTCTGGTGGAAACACGTGAGTCTTTGACTTTGTGAATTAACGATCCGATCAGCCCGCTGGCCGCGATTTTTTTTCCCGTACGAAACATTTACATGAAACTCCACTCGGGCCGTCTCGGCTGAATCGACCCGAAAATCTCATTGCAGAATTCAGGAGGTCAAAAGGTCGTCAACAGATAAACGTCTACAGAACAACTAACTTCTGAGAGAACGACGTCGCTGTCTGATTTTTAAATATGTTACCATGTTAATACCAATGGGTTGTTTAAAAATGACATATAATATTTGATTAAGCTGCACGAGTAATGAAAAGTTTTATTTTAACTTGAGTTACATATTATGACAATTTTAATTTTTTAGTTAGGCCTGGGTTTTGCATAATTACCTAGGCCTACTAAAAACGCTTTCTGGAAAAAGCACAAAGTGTAAGGAAAAGCGCGTTTTTCTTCATCACTGATCAATTGAAACAGAATGACA
>NW_022725949.1:0-728 GCF_011630105.1 Anneissia japonica
TTCTCCATTGGTTAAGTTTAGTCTTCTTGGTTTATTTTTTTGTTGATTTTTTTTCCAGGATTTGCTTACTTATCTTTCCTATTTCTGATTTCGATGGGTTGATTAGTCTGCATGTCGGTTTGTTTACGAAGTTATCTTTGTGGTCCTTTAGTGTCACATATGCGTTTCGTTTTGCCATTACTTCAATCCTGTCGTCTAAGTCTAGTTCCTTGCTATTTTAGTTTCTTCGGTTGTGATAGTACTTGCAGCATTAGTGTCTGCTTTCTTGTACGCCTTGGTTATATTTTTGGTTAGTATGTTGTTATAGGAATTCGCGTCAATCGGTAGAAGTTAGTTGTTTTATCTGCCGGTATGAGTACCTTGTTGTCCGTCTTTATCTGTTTGACGTCTTTGTCGAGGTTTTTCTGAAACTGGCAGTTGGGCTTATTGTCTTTAAACTTTATGCTTTGTAGGGCCTACAAAGTGGAGCATCTTGTCTTCAAATGCGTTACCGGTACTTGCGGTGGATTTTTTGAAGTCTTGAATTTGAAGGTCTCTTCCTTTGGTGCTGTTACTGTCGGGTTTAGGAAGAAGAATGCTCTCATCGCATTTGGTTAAGGAAGAGTTTCACTTTTTCAATCATGCATTTCATGTATTCTTTAGTCTGAGCCGTTGGGATGTTCTTCGTTGATAGCCGAGGTCGATGCGTTCCATACTGATCTGAAGAGTGCTCAACAATAATAGGAGCG
>NW_022725950.1:0-727 GCF_011630105.1 Anneissia japonica
ATGATAGAGATAAACTCTAAACCCTCTCCGGTAATGCTGTAAATATATATAAAATTCTAAACATTAAAGAAAAATAGTCTGCGAGTTAAAAAATAGGTGCCATAACCGGGATTCGAACCCGAGACCTGCTGTCTATGCAGACGCCTTAACCAACTAGGCCATTAAGGCTTTGTGGGGAATTCAAATCCGATTAATAATAAAATAATAAAAAGTTGGAGAAAAAATTATATGTCACTGGCGCTTAAAGATAAAATAGTTATTGATAAAAGAGATAAGGATGGTCTTGAATGCATTAGTATCAGAAGTTGATCTAAGATTAGGTGGAAGAGAGTTCCATAATTTCGGAGCGGCAAAAGAGAAAGACCGTTCGCATTAAAGCATCGAATTTTTCACACTCATGCGGATGCGTATTAGACAGCACTAGTCTCTGATGCATAGTAAATAACAGCGATCAATATGATATACCTTCTTATCAGCAACTGATGACAAGATGAGATCTATATAAATATCAGGGGCGGATCCAGAGATTTTCTGACGGGGGAGGGGGCACAAAATGAAGTTCACGCCCCAACAACCACCTCAGCCCCACATATAAGTGGCAAATAGTCGAGCTCTCCTTTCGCCCACTGCTGTATCGCCACTGAACTCATGGGTGCACTCCCTTTTTAGCTCTTCCTCTCTTTAACTCAAATTTGTCAACCTCTTTTATTTTTCGGCTTGACTGACA
>NW_022725951.1:0-739 GCF_011630105.1 Anneissia japonica
AAATAAATATTTAAACATATATAAATACACAAATAAATATACAAACAATATATAAAAGAATTTAACAATTATAGAAATAAATATATAAACATAAAAATATATATAAATATATATAAATACATATACAAATAAATATATAAATAAATATACAAAAAATATACAAACAAATATATAAATGAATATATAAATGAATATATAAATAAATATACAAATATATAAATGAATATATAAATATATATATATATAAATATACAAATAAATATAAAAATATATAAATATATACAGTATATATATAAAATAATATATATATATATATAAATATATAATTTGAAAAATACAGTTATTGGTTATGTGAAGTATCCCTTGAATAATTCAATTTTTGGGTATCTAGAGCATCCATTGAATAATACATTTGTTGGTTAGCAGAAGCATCCATGAAATAATGCAGTGGTTGGTTATCTGCGGCATCCATTGAATAATGCAGTTGTTGGTTATCTGAAGTATCCAATGAATAATGTAGTTGTTATTTATCTGAAGTATAATAGCATTATTCAATGGATACTTCAGATAAATAACAACTGCATTATTCAATGGATGAAAAAAGTAAATTTGTGTTAGTTTAGATATCAGAAGAAAGTGAAAATTAGCATGTTTCTGGTAGTATTTTTTATTACATTCGGGGAAAAGCTAGGGAACGTTAGGTTTAAGTGATTCTTACCTCAATTCCTGATTGCCATAT
>NW_022725952.1:0-1351 GCF_011630105.1 Anneissia japonica
GTTTGGTTTGGTTTGTTATTAGTTGTAACCGTTGCCTGGTAGATAACACATTCTTTGAGGCAGTGACCAGACATTGGGCATTCTTCGGGCTTCCTGCAGTTGCATCCTTTGTTGGTTTGCTGATTTGTTTTCTTGTTTATGGTTGCTTTGTTGTGGCCATCAATGGTCTGTTTAAGGTTTCCAGTGCAACTGTAACTAATTTTGACAGTGTTTCGATTAAACAATTTTTAAACAATCGAAGCCAAATAAAAAGTAGTAGACTTCCTTGACGTCACATTGAACTTAAATTCCGGAAAGTATATGCCATATTCAAAACCCAACAACACGCCGCTCTATGTCCACAGCAAATCCAATCACCCACCAGGAATTCTCAAAAATATCCCAGAATCAATAAATAGACGCCTATCCGAAATTTCGTACGACGAGCAATCATTCAATGACGCAGCACCACTTTACCAACAGGCCCTCAATAAAAGCGGATACAATTATAAGCTCAAATTTTCAGCACCGCAAGAACCCATAAACGAGAAGCACAGCCAATCCCGCAAACGTAACATAATTTGGTATAACCCACCGTACAGCACGAGTGTTGCCACCAATGTCGGGAAAACTTTCCTCGAGGCTTTAGATCAAGCATTCCCACAAAATCACACACTACATAAATTGTTTTTCAATAAAATTTTACCTATTTTATTCTGCTTAAAAAAATAATCTTATAAAATACCGTACATTATAAAGTTTCATTGTAAATTATTTGAGAATTTAATCCACAAAATTTATGTTTTTAATTATTTAAGCATTTAAACCTAACGCTGGATGTAAATGTAAAACAAAACAAAAACAAAAAACAAAAGCATCGCCAAAGTGTTTTCATGTATGCAAATGCTAATACTATCGCGCGATTACCGCATATTTTTGGTAAGCAGAGCTCAGGATGGTTCACACAAACTGACGAATCCGTCGAAATGTCGTATAAATAAACTGCAATTATGTAAATAACTTTCACAAGAACGAATATCTTTATTAATATAATCTTAATTAATATTTTACATTAGTTAATTACTAATTAATTAAAAGATTGATATGAACATTGTGACCTTATAACTACAATTTATTTAATATGTTTTAAATAATAAATACAAGAATCCTGCAACAAATTTTTCAAATCAGAAATTGGCATCAACAAGTAATAATTTTTCAATCGCGATCTTCGTATTTGTCGGTTCATGGAAATAGCGACGATGGCATATAATAATTAGTTTATAGTTTTTTATTATAGTTATAGGGCCTAATAATAATTATACATATATTATTATTATTATATACATATATTTTTATTATATTTTTATTA
>NW_022725953.1:0-724 GCF_011630105.1 Anneissia japonica
ATAATAACTGCTAACTTCCTATCTACCCTATCGCGTTGTTTTGTTTTGGTGACAACATGGCCGGTGTAAGTCACGTGATTGAAACCGAGTTGGCCAAACTTAAGAATACTAGAGCGCTAACCGCAATGTATTCGATGTTCGAAATACGCAGAACCGTGTGGGTACCATCCAAGATGGCTGCATAGATTTAGCCAGTCAAATTTCGCTAAGCACCGTCGTTTGCAATTGCGCCCTCAATTTACTCAGAGGGTTCAGTACAGCTAGCTACCCGTATGTTTGAAACTCGAGCGTTGCGGTGTTTGGGTGTAATGTACACGATTTTAATTTTCATTCCTTGGTACTTTATTTTTGAATAAGATGTTCCACTTGGCCTCGTTTTGCTACAATAGTTTAATAATTCGTTATTACCATTACTCATTATCATTAATGAAATAATAGTCAGTCAGAGGGCTTATTAATATGTAATAATATGTATACTAAGCCTGGAGGTGGCGCTTTACTACGACGGCCATCTTGGATGGTACACATACATAACTCTGCATTGCTGCGCCATCTTGTCAACACTCTAGTTGTTTAATAGCTCTATGGACTACTCATACGACAGAAATAAACGTCGTATGGAGTTAGTGAAAAATGCAGATCTAAATGAAAAAACGATTTATTTCAGCAAGTATTAAAACCTTTTTGTTTTATTTTAGGCCTTCTTCAAAATACCTATGAGACA
>NW_022725954.1:0-1058 GCF_011630105.1 Anneissia japonica
ATCAATTTCAAGATTTCAGTATAATTCCATGTTTACACGATAAATTAAATTTGGGAATAAGTAAATAAAATTCAATGTTCTCAAATTTTGAAGTGTGTTTACGAGTGATGCAATTAGTAAGTGAACGGTTATCATCGCAATTTATAATCGAATAATTTTCTAAATCAATCAGGTATCGATTAAAATGTGCTTGTATTAATATTCAACATTTTGCTATTTTGACCTTGTTTAAAAAAAATGCGCACTACAAAAAAATGTGGTTGATGTAATAAATTCAAATTAATAAAAAAAATAATTATTAAATTAAAACCAATTTTTTAATGAGGGATAAAAATATAAACAAACTCTTTCTCACAATGATGGAATTTAACAATGTATTCAACTTACCCATTTACTTCATTCTTGATAAACAAAATGCAATTTCCAAGCAAACAAAAGTTCAGTAAGGGAAATTAAATGTTCGAAGTTAAATGTTAAATGTTCAAAGTTTAACGTTGGCTTAAGTTCAAAAGTTAGAGCGTTTTCCATCGTCATGGGGTGAAGTCCAAGTGAAGTCGGCTTGTCTCGAATCCTAATAACTTTCGGTCATCTGTCGGCTTGTCTCGAATCCTAATAAGTTTGTCATCTGTCGGCTTGTCTCGAATCCGAACATGGTGTTCGTTGGTCAGCTTGTCACAAATCCGATTATTTTTTTTTTGTTTCAATTCACTTTCTGTAATGTGGATGCCTGTTGTTTTGTTTTACTTCTCATGGGTCCCAATTCTTGTTAGTTAGTTGCGGTATATGAACAAAAATTTAATTCAGTTCCATTCTAGTCATCCAGACATGACCAACAATCTGCTTAAATGCAATTCGGGTATCGTTTAGTGCGTCTTCCATGTTAAATATCGGTTGGTGATATGTGCTCAGCTTTGGAGAGGAGGTACCGTGAAATCAATGATTAGGGTCTTCCACCATGTTGAATATTAGTTGGTTGGTGGTATGTGCTCACTTTGCCCGGGTCTTCCACCATGTTATATATCGGTTAGTTGTTGGTGACTTTAATGAGTAGTATGACA
>NW_022725955.1:0-925 GCF_011630105.1 Anneissia japonica
TATAACATAGGTAAGCACGTGTGTTCAAAGTAAGATAGAAAAATATGGAGACGATGGTAAATGAAAATATAGACATCGAAGGTAGACTTAAGGAACACAAAAATAATTTCGGTTGTTCCTACAACCTTCTTCAGCGTGTAAGTGAAGACATAATCAAATAGCTTAGACAGATCATCTTGTCACATTAACATAATAATAAATGGTGTATATCTAAAATAACAAATAGTCCCAACCTAGAACCATTAGCTAACACACTCAGGAAAGACTTCCTCTCCCTCAAGCAAGACCCAACCATCGAACCCTTATTCTGCAACCCTCCTGTCCTTGCCCGCCGGCAACCCCCCAATCTGAAATCTCTCATCACCTCCTCTAAGCTCCCCACAACGACTCGTGATCATGGTAACACTACATGTCAAAAAGCTAGATGTCAACTGCGCAAATTCATCAACACAGATCACACATTCTCAACCACTGGCACTACATACAGCATTCACCCTCCCGCTGGCAACTGTGATACATCCAATATTGTATACTTAATATATTGTAATATTTGTTGCCACGGTAATTATGTAGGGGAAACTGGCACCAAATTCAGACTTAGGATCAACAATCACAAAAAGTCAATCAGAGACAAAAGCCCAGGCTTCCCAGTTAGCGCTCATTTTAACCTTCCCGGTCACTCCATTGAGAAATTTAAGAGTATTATTCTAGGCTATAACTATAGATCGTCCAATGACAGACGTTGTGCCGAAATAAAATGGATAATCAGGCTTAAATCCCACACCAACGGCCTTAACAAAGACCTTTTCTTTGCCACCGATTACACATTTACTAACATCCAATAGGCCTTATTTATCATGTATATGCTTAAGTCTACCTTCGATGTCTGTATTTTCATTTACCATCGTCTCCATATTTTTCTATA
>NW_022725956.1:0-870 GCF_011630105.1 Anneissia japonica
AATTCTGTCTCCATGTATATCTTCGCAAAGCTGGATTTTGAATACGCCACGGATCAATTAAATCTCTTGTATTGCATAAATCGATATAACTTAATGCCTTGCATTTTGAATTGTTAATTCTAACATAGTGTAATGAATCAATAGCTGGGTTTAATAATAAATTCCAATCCCTGCAAATAATGGTGTGTGGGTTATCAAAATCGTCCAACACATCATTTAAATTGGTATAAAATATCATGTTGTCAATATTCGGTCCATATTCTGTAAGGTAATCAAATTAATATTATATCCTTCTAATTCAATATCAAGAGCAAGTAGATTACCTTCAGTGTCTTTAGAAGTACAGTATTTTTCCCGCGAAAATTAAACCCTGTATTAAAAAGTATGGCAACGCCCCTTGTGTTGCTTTTAGGAACTGAAGTAACATTCAAGGCCCCATTCGTTCCTGATAAAGTGCTCTTTTTCTTCGGTAAAGTGGGTATCTTGTAGGCAATATATTGTGTATTTCTTTCCCCTTAAGTAACTAAAAACATCCCTTCATTTGTTAAAGTCGGAAAGCCCTCTACAGTTCACAGATTCACTGTGATTCTACTATTTTGGGGTTGATGATTAATCAATTTGTTATGTATTGTCCGAACAATACTAATTTATATACAGCTAACGATTAGTAGATAAATTTGTAGATAAAATAGGTAGTTACAGTACAAGAGCAGCTGGAACCAACCAGGGTATCATCGCAAATTTACCTTCGTGTCTTAATCTTATCTTTTTCTTATAAGCAGACTTCTCTCTCTCTCCTGACTTCTGTGGACACATCAATTGACACTGTGATAAACTTTCCTTTGTATTTTTTCTGTTTCAATATCTTCG
>NW_022725957.1:0-986 GCF_011630105.1 Anneissia japonica
TGAAACTGATAAATGATGTAAAAGCAGTGCTTGGAAGTTTTTGGAAGCTCACTGAAAACATCAAAAGTTTGGGTGCGGCCCTCGGTGTTAAATCAAAAATTCACTTTGGCCCTCCGACCGATTTTTATGCCCACCCCTGACTTAGGCCTAGAAGTTCAGACTTACACCCGGCTCAACTCACCGGGTTTATCCACGTGCCAGTCTGAACTAGGTGGCTTATCTCAAGCCGGGCTGTGTTCCTGGTATCATCCCAATTGGTCGAAATCCAGTTTGTCGAAACTCGGTTTGCCGAATTTAGCCCACTTTGCCGAAAACCCAGTTTGCCGAATCCAGTTCACCGAAAAAATGAAATCCCAGTTGGCCGAAACCTGGTTTACCGAACCCAGTTTACCAAATTTGAATTTTGTCGTCACCGTCGTACAAAAGCGCAGCACACTACTATTTTGAAATAAAATGTAATAAACAGCAGTTAAAATATGTAGGCGAAATCGAATGTAAACTCAGACTTAACTATTTCGAACTAAATGTAATAACGGTAATTATTGTAGGCGAAACCGAATGTAAACTCAGACTTAACAACTACAAAAAAATTAGTTAAAGACCATCAAAGGGGCTTCCTGTTGCTTACCACTTTAATTTACATTATATCAGTGGTTTAGGCTTTATAATCTTAGGCACCAATTTCAAATCTACTAAGGCTAGAGGACTGAGCGGATACCCTCGGGACATCTTCTAGCCTTAGTAGATCTGAAATTGGTGTCTAAGATTAACTAGCCTAAATCACTGATAGTATGGCTCTTTAATTTAAAATAGTGAGCAATAGGGAAGCCCTCTAAAATACATGCCACTATTCCAGCCTAAAAATACATTCTTCATATAATGTTTTGAGGCATACTGATTGATGACCACCTGATGAAGGCCGATGCCCGAAAACGTTTGTGTTTTTACCATTAACAGTTACGGCTACTCTACACTTTCGCTTTATG
>NW_022725958.1:0-1464 GCF_011630105.1 Anneissia japonica
CATACTTGCCAAAATAAAAAAAAAACTTTAATAAAACTCTTACATCTAAACATGAAATTGGTGTTATTTCGTAGATGGCAGTAGTATTCTCGTAGTATTCTGACTCGGTACTTGTAGGACCAAATCCCTCTTCTGTGTTGCTACTCTTAAACTGAGTGACAATATCATAGTTTGTTCCGGTAGGCGATTCTGTTGGTGTTCGATTTCATTTTTAAAAAAAACATTTTATTTCCTCCATGATATAACATACCATAACAAATATTGAGCATCGTGGAGAATTACGAAGCAGTTACATAAGAATATTCAAACTGCGTGTTATATTAAATACAGCACATCATTAATTATGCTCTCTCACAAAACAATTAGGCCTATATTGTAAAATATAATAATGATAATTTATAACAAATAATGATTTTTTTTAAATAAATATATTTTATGGAATTTGATATTTGAGTTTAGAATTGGTCAATTTTGTTTTTATTGTAAATTATAACAATTGCTTAAATACTCAAATTTACATTTTTTTCCCTTGTTCATTGAAGTTTATTTAAATTTGAATCATAACATTTTCTGAAATAATTTGTTGCTTTTAACGATTTTACACTTTATGAAAGTTCATTTAAGTTCTGTTTGTTCGTGATTTTTTTATATTTTTATATTTCATACCGATTAAAATTTGTTTTATTATCCAATGTGTTATACGATTGCAATAAAGTGAATTATGAATTGACAATCAAGAATTGAATTGACAAAATCCTACCTTGAGTGGCTACCGTTATCAAAAGAAATTGTAAGATTCCAATCACAGTGAGCATCACTATTGGTCCGACGGTTATCGCAGCATGGAAAGTAATATTCACTGTGCGCCGCTCGATTTATAAATCAGAAAATTTCACACAAAGTAGATTAAAGGCAGTGATAACCATGACAGGTCTATGTCGTTTATTAGATTTAATTTGCATTTGTGTATCGATCAATTTAATTTATTACGCAAAATCAAGTAATTTTATATCTATGATTAATTGAGTAAAGTTACCCTATACGAAAATACCAAATTATGATGTTCAAATCAAATTAAACAACGCGACGAAAACAAACATCGGTTGCCTATACCATGTCAAAATACAAGTGGTGTATGTATATAATTACGTTCAGTTGCTTGCCACACGTAGTTTTCGAAACTTAATGCGTAATATCGAATAACGTTGTTTACACTTTACTTACTACGAAAAACCGTTGATCTATGGCTAGATAAGAGAGGAGTGGTTGGACTCAGCATATAACTGAACTTTGAACTTTAGAATATTAGAATAGTTTATTGATATTAACCCCCCCCCCACCTCTATATTACAGCACGATTACATAATATGTGTCATGTGAAAGAAAATGGCAATTCATAATATTATTTATGAATATATTATAATTCTACCAAAATTCTAAAACAAGTAACCCTACTCCTAATAT
>NW_022725959.1:0-1077 GCF_011630105.1 Anneissia japonica
CACAGACCGACCTATCGATTTGCATGATAGTATATGATGGAATCTGGCACATTAAAAGGAGAAAAAACACTTTATATATAAAATTCAATACTAAAAACTTGTTACCAAACATTGTATATAAAAAAGCATAACTTAATTCCTAATAGTAAACAAAAATTTATTTTGTAATAAAATCAGATTATTTAACATATTAAGAATGGTATTATTTACCTAATAAACGTCACAGAAAATAGTCTTAAGCAAAATCATGATTGCTTGGATGTTAATTGATCTGACCCAGTTAATAAATACTCTAGTACTTAATGAAAAAAGGCATATTAAACCAAGAAAATTATGAAATGCATTTTATGCATTATGGGTATCTGGAAGGGTTTTCACATCCTCCCAGCGACCATCAAACATGCTCCATTTTCCATCTATGGCCTTTGAAATGAATAGCATGGTTTTTTTCTTTAGATGTTAATGGCAATGGTGGCGCCAGATGTTTGCCAAAAAGGGGTCCGACATGTCTGATGCAGGGGTCTAAACCATAGCGACGACAAAACCTTGGTCGATAGCCCGAAACAAATAAATCTCTGTTAGGGTTCTTGAAGGGAGTTTTTATGGCTTAATTTAACCCTAAATGTGTTTTTAGACCACAATAGGGATTGGCAATCAAGATAGCGTTATTTGGATTGGAAAATTATTATTTTTAAAAATTTTTGGTCCGACGACCTAGTAGTTCATCGAAAGACAGGGGGTCCCGGCCTTCCAACAAAGAAAATTCCCCCACCCCGCTGACGCCTCCGCTGGTTAATAGCATAGTGAATAGTAACTATACAGTATTTAAATGTTGAAATCAAGATCTATACTGAATGATAAACTACAGCTTATTTGAAAGATTTTACCCACTCAGCTTCCAACTACTTAGTCACATGGTTTAATATACCCAATTTGGTGTTGTTGAGAACTTTATTATGAAGCAAATCATTGTTATTTTCAAATAAACCACTATATGTCCTTAGAACCTTTGCCAGGCCCATGTCTTTTGTCATTTTAATTTTGTTTATTGAGTATAACCAACTTTACAGTAAAAAG
>NW_022725960.1:0-1453 GCF_011630105.1 Anneissia japonica
TATATATATATATATGTATATATATATATAAATCATCAAAGAATGGTAAATACAGTGAATAAACCAAGGTAGCCGTTAACACTGTTAAATTATATACATAAATCATCAAAGAAAGGTAAATACAGTTTTCGAATAAAGGACATAATAATACATCGTGTAGCATAGCTCGCAACGAATTTAGTCCTGTAAAAATAAATGAATAAAGAAATTGTGTAATAAAATGCCTCTGGCGGGACTCAACCTGCGACCTCTCGCTGTCAAGGCGAGCGTCATAACCATTAGACCACGGAGGCTTCATGGCTAAACAGATTCAAATACCACCAGATAAATATGTATATATATATGTATATATATATATATATATGTATGAGAGAGAGAGGCGGTTGCTGCTCAGGTTTTCAACCTCGTGGTTGGGAGTTTCAGCTACGCGCTTTCCACTTCCGGTTCACGCTATGTTCCAGACTTAGATGTAAGTCGGCGACAGCCCCTGGCATTGTTTCGGGCATATAAGCAGTGGCGTATCTAGAAGTCTTGAAATGGGGGTGCTGATGCAGGGCCGGCGGAACGTTTTTTAAAGTGGGGGGCCCACTTATAAAATGAATGGGAATATGAATCATGCAGATCGGGAATCAAACCTAGGTGGTAGGGTCAGCATTCCTCCCCCGGGAAAATTTAGATTTCTAGATTGCTGGAAATGACCTTTCTCGACTTTTGAGCTAGGTGTCTAATGACTTTGTTCTTCAAAGTTCAAGGTTTTCCCTCTCTTGAAAACGGTAAGGTAAACTTTCTCATTACAGTAAATAGGTCTGTTATGTGTGTATACCTTAAGAAAATGAGTAGTTCCATATCGTATTCTTTTTTCAATGAATCGATAAGCTCCAAAGAAAAGGCGGTTCCATCCTAGATGGCTGAAAATGAGCTTTCCCCGACTCCTGTGGTGTCTTAATTACTTTTAAGTTTTTCAAAATTCAAGGTTTTCCCCTCTTGAAAACGGTCAGGTAATTTAATTGTTCCCATTGTTTTACAGTAAAGGCCTTATGTGTCTATACACACAAAACATTTTAAAAAAATGAGTAGTTACATACGAATTTTCGATGAATCGATGAATCACCAAAAGAAAATTTTGATTCCTAGAAGGCGGGAAATGAGCTTTCCCGACTTCTGGGGTGTCTTTTAATTACTTTTAAGTTCTTCAACATTTAAGGTTTTCCCCTCTTGAAAATTATAATGAATCAATGAACCCAAAGAAAGGGAGGTTGGAGTTCTTCCCGGGAAAATGTTGATTTCTAAGTGGTGGGCAATGAGCTTTCCCGACTTTAAGTTCTTTAAATTAAAGGTAATAAATTTTTCCCATTGTTGTTACAGTAAATAGGCCTTATGTGTGTATACAAACAAAAAAAAAAAAAAGTTGCATACGTATTTTTTCACATGAATCGATAAATCCCAAAAAGAA
>NW_022725961.1:0-773 GCF_011630105.1 Anneissia japonica
TTATACGTTCGTTCTTTTATGAATTTTTTCATGCCCGTCTTATGTTTTCATTATTTTATTATTTTATTAATCTTGTCCGTCATATCGTTCATAAATTCGTTCATGTCCGTCTAATGTGTTTGTTGATTTATTTGTTTAAATCATACCCATCTTATGCGTTCGTAATTTATCTGTTGGAATCACGTCTTATACGTCCGTTCGTGTATTGCGCACTCGCGATCAAAAGCTGGCAGCAGTGTGGCGGCTGGTTCACAATGCTAAAACCATGGAGCGTGCATAGCCAATCAGCGCAAAGCATAAATGCATCTGTGAGACAAGCACATGGTTAAACGAATGATCGTTGCCCATGCGGAGTACATCTTGATTTTGGAGAGAGGTTCGTCTATATAGTAATAAATTAGGCAATACGTGAGGGCACGTTCCCACAAGCATGGAAAATGGCTAATATATGTCCCATAGATATAAATGGTAGAAATGAAAATGTCACTAATTACCGCCCAATATCTATATTACCAACTATATCTAAAATTTTTGAACGATTAATTTTTAACTATTTATTTCAACACGTCTTACCCGTTCTCTCCCCTGCTCAGCATGGCTTCATACCAAATAGATCATGTACCACCAACCTTGCAACATTAATTTCTTTTGCATATCAAGCATTTGACAATAAAACACAATGTGATGTCATATACACTGATTTTTTAAAGGCCTTTGACACAGTCGACAATAAACTCCTCATTTATAAACTTTCTAAATTTTGTTTTACTGGA
>NW_022725962.1:0-941 GCF_011630105.1 Anneissia japonica
GATCAACATAACGATATCAACCTGAAGCTGAAGGTTTGTCTCACTGTTCGATGAGATTTTCAACATTTTCGACGACACTTTCATGAAATCTACGACGGCAGATCTGAAAATTTCGAGAAAAAAGACGAAGGCAATCATAAACATCATACGCTTTATCATGGCGCCATTGATCTCGGAAACCGTCCGTTTGGTTATTGCTGCCAAGAGAATGTTCAATACGAATAGCAAAACGATAGTGGAAAAAAAGCTGGGCGTAATCCATTATAGCTGACAGGTGCTGTTGCACGTCTGACAAGGAAATGAATTCGAACTTTGTGTGGAACTTTCTTTTAAAAAAAGGTGTTTCATCTGTCCCGGTTTTGATGTCATCGAGAAGGACGACTATTTTTTTGTATCACGAAGGGTTCCGCCCCTCAGAGTATAGTATCGGTTGTAATTATTTTGTTCCGTATCATTATTGTCGTGTCTACCTGGTGGGTTATAAAGTGTGGAAAATCTCGCATTCTGAAGGCAGTAACGTTCGTTTTCCGTGTCTGTTCCTCTGCAGGGCTCCCAGATGGCCCTTGGCAATATCGCTTTGATTCCACCAAGGCGTCTACGACAGCAACTGATGAGCCATCCCTTCACGTTTAACGTTCCGCTATACCATTGCTCGTATGTATAACGAATATATTCGATCCAGGCGCAAGATCGGTTATGTTGAGTTTCTCTGTTTCCATCCGGGTCGCATTCGATCTTGTTAATGAACTTTTTAGCATCTGATCTTCCGTTTGGGTTGGATGGTCGAGCGTAAAACGCCATCTCTTCGTACGCGGACCAGATCTACATTTCCTTGTGCGATTGTTTTCCCCTGTTTTGCTACTACCAGGTTCACACTTTGGCGTGTTGACGGCTCGGTCGCAGTAAGGTAACTAACTGGTGCTGAAATTATTTCCAACTTT
>NW_022725963.1:0-631 GCF_011630105.1 Anneissia japonica
CTTTGACTGGGACCCTACCTAGAGGCTTGCCACAAACACCTGTTTACTATACAAATTTCTAAGTTGTTTTGTGATGAGGTCCAGTTGCCTATATCATATGATAAAATTTTCTTATTAATATTTTTATTTTTTTAAATGGCCAGATATTCATGGAGTCATCACACTGTAGCATAGGCATTGCGTTCATTCATGCATGCAGTGGCCCCAATATGACCCCCCACAAGCGGCTCATGTCACAACTCTGTCTATGTAGGAACTCTACCTAACCTAATCATCGAGCCACCCACATCATCTTTGCACCCACATCAGCACCCCTCCCCCCCCCCATTTCAAGACACCTAGATATGCCATTGGTTTGAAAACACCATTTAGAAAGATCTATTCTATTTTTATTTATTTCTAATTCTGAATACAAAATAGTTTTCAAGGATAAAAACACAATAAAGCACCAAAAAGGCAAACATATTTCTATAGTGGTCCAAAAATGTTTGTTTATTTTTTTTCTGCAATAAATCTTGTAATAATATAATATTATAACAATATATTATTATTATGCAACGATTTTATGAATACATTAATATCCCAGTCAGGTAAAGTGCACATTGGAGTCGACTGTGTCAGAGGAAGTAAA
>NW_022725964.1:0-926 GCF_011630105.1 Anneissia japonica
TGTATACATATATGTGTGTGTATACATATATGTGTGTGTATACATATATATGTGTGTATACATATATATGTGTGTATACATATATATGTGTATATACATATATATGTGTATATACATATATATGTGTATATACATATATATGTGTATATACATATATATGTGTATATACATATATATGTGTATATACATATATATGTGTATATACATATATATATGTGTATATACATATATATATGTGTATACATATATATATGTGTATACATATATATATATATATGTGTATATATATATATGTGTGTATATATATATGTGTATATATATATATGTGTGTATATATATATGTGTGTATATATATATATGTGTGTATATATATATATGTGTGTATATATATATATGTGTATATATATATATGTGTATATATATATATATATGTGTGTGTATATATATATATATGTATATAAGTATATAAGAGGACTGTACTGCAGTACTCAAATATACAGATCCTAGTGATCCCAGGTAATCTAATGTAAGAGTGCAGATTGTTTGTGGTAAAGTTTGATTATCAGTCCATTGTGAGATAAGTTCAATCTTTGTTAAAACTTTGACCTCTTCTTGCTTTTGATAAGTATTGAACTTTGTTATTGAGCTATATGGTATTGATAGGAAGTTGTTCATTTCACCCATCTATGCACATACAATGTAAGCAGCACACAGATATATACTTCAAGCCATAAATTCTTTACAAACGTAAGTTCTGACTTCATTAGATCTTTAATTTTTATGCGATAATACTATCTGGAAGCAATGATTCCATATTGTTAATGGTTCATAGCATGGATGGATGATATGCACGATGTCTGCGAGAGGCGCAGTTCCTATTTGCTTGGTAGATCAAATCCAAACAGCATTTCTGCAAATGTGAGACT
>NW_022725965.1:0-818 GCF_011630105.1 Anneissia japonica
AAGGTAATGGGTCTATAAGAATCTGTGTTGATATGAGACAGGTTAATAAGGCGATTCTCAGAGAATGTCACCCAATCCCCACATTAGATGACATAGTAAGTGACCTTAATGGTGCCACTGTGTATAGTAAATTAGATTTACAATCAGGTTACCATCAGTTACCCCTCCACGAGGATTCTAGATTTCTTACTACCTTTACCACTCATTCCGGTCTATATAGATATAAAAAGTTGATATTTGGTGTCAATGCAGCTTCAGAAATTTTCTCAGCTGAAGTAGGAAAACTGTTGTACGGGCTTAAAGGCTGTAAAAATATCTCGGACCACATTGTAATATTTTTGGACGAAATGAAGAAGAACACGATGAAAATTTGAAAGCGACCTTAGAGCGACTACAGCAGCATGGAGTTACGCTAAACAAAGAAAAATGTGTGTTCAGAACACATGAAGTAAAATTCTATGGTCATATTTTCAACAGTAAGGGCTTGGCAGTTGATCCCCGGAAAGTTGAAGATATTCAAAACGCTCCACAACCAACGAACGCAAGCGAAGTGCGATCTTTTCTCAGACTAACACAATATGTGGCGAGATTTATCCCCGATTATGCATCACTGACAACATCGCTGCGTGAATTGACGCGAAAGAATGTCTATTTCAAATGGACAGACACCCAAGAACAAGCTTTTATTAAACTTAAAGCCGCCCTCATCAGCCCCACAGTGATGACATACTTCAACATTCAGAAAGACTCGCGGGTGTTAGTGGATGCAAGCCCAACAGGATTAGCCGCTATGCTCTGCCAAGATGGCAAAGTTATAG
>NW_022725966.1:0-501 GCF_011630105.1 Anneissia japonica
TTCAATTTTAGCCGGGTCAGTCATCACTCCAGCATGCGAAACTCGATGCCCTAGATACAAGACTTTCTGTTTGAACAGGGTGCACTTATTTGGTTTCAATTTTAGGCCTGCTCCTCGTAATCGAACAAAGACTTTCCTAAGGCGGTTGATCTCCTCCTCTACAGTTTTCCCATACACGATTATGTCATCTAAATACACCAGTAGTATATCCCATTGCAATCCAGATAGAACGTGTTCCATTAGTCTCTCAAATGTTGATGGAGCGTTACACAGCCCAAACGGCATTACCTTCCAGGAATACAGGCCCCCACGCACTACAAATGCTGATTTATCTTTCGCCTCGGCATCTAATTCAACTTGCCAATATCCTGAGGCGAGGTCCAAGGTGGAAAACCACCTGGCTCCTGAAAGTGCGTCAAGTGAGTCGTTTATCCTTGGTATGGGGTAGGCATCTTTTATGGTAACTGAATTCAAACGCCTGTAATCCACGCAAAAGCGCTT
>NW_022725967.1:0-6402 GCF_011630105.1 Anneissia japonica
CCTGTAGAGGACTCTTGTGATCTGTAGGTGTCATGGAATACGAAACATCTGAAAAATGGAGTGGTCAAAAAAATCGTCAAAAAAAAGTATGGGCTATAGCTCATGGTTTTTACCAAAATTGGCCAATTTTTAACATAGTCGTTTTTCCCACATTCGTCCACATGGGCCTAATTGAGTATCATCCGATTTATCGTTGTTTAATCTTAAAACTATAGGCTTTAAGTTGCATTTATCAACCTGCAGAAGACTCTTGTGATCTGTAGGTGTCATGGATTACGAAACATCTGAAAAATAGAGGGGTCAAAAAAATCGTCCAAAAAAAATATTGGCTATAGCTCATGGTTTTTGCCAAAATTGGCCAATTTTTAACATGGTCGTTTTTCAAAAATTCGGCCACATGGGCCTGATTGAATATCATCCGATTTATCGTTGTTTAATCTTAAAACTATAGGCTTTAAGTCGTATTTATCAACCTGCAGAGGACTCTTGTGATCTGTAGGTGTCATGGAATACGAAACATCTGGAAAATGGCGGGGTCCAAAAAATCGTCCAAAAAAAGTATGGACTATAGCTCATGGTTTTTACCAAAATTGGCTAATTTTTAACCTGGTCGTTTTTCCCAGATTCGGCCACATGGGCCTAATTGAGTATCATCCGATTTATCGTTGTTTAATCTTAAAACTATAGGCTTTAAGATTAAACAACGATAAATCGAATAGGCTTTAAGTCGTATTTATCAACCTGCAGAGGACTCTTGTGATCTGTAGGTGTCATGAAATACGAAACATCTGAAAAATGGAGAAATAAAAAAAATCGTCAAAAAAAGTATGGGCTATAGCTCATGGTTTTTACCAAAATTGGCCAATTTTTAACATAGTCGTTTTTCCCACATTCGTCCACATGGGCCTAATTGAGTATCATCCGATTTATAGTTGTTTAATCTTAAAACTATAGGCTTTAATTGGCATTTATCAACCTGCAGAGGACTCTT
The DNA here is from genome assembly GCF_011630105.1 of Anneissia japonica. Taxonomy (NCBI): domain Eukaryota; kingdom Metazoa; phylum Echinodermata; class Crinoidea; order Comatulida; family Comatulidae; genus Anneissia; species Anneissia japonica. The sequence goes on from NW_022725967.1 coordinate 992, forward strand.
GTGATCTGTAGGTGTCATGGAATACGAAACATCTGAAAAATGGAGTGGTCAAAAAAAATCGTCCAATAAAAAGTATGGGCCCTAGCTCATGGTTTTTACCAAAATTGGCCAATTTTTAACATGGTCTTTTTTCACAGATTCGGCCACATGGGCCTAATTGAGTATCATCCGATTTATCATTGTTTAATCTTAAAACTATAGGCTTTAAGTGGCATTTATCAACATGCAGAAAACTCTTGTGATCTGTAGGCGTCATGGAATACGAAACATCTGGAAAATGGCGGGGTCAAAAAAATCGTCTAAAAAAATTATGGGCTATAGCTCATGGTTTTTACCAAAATTGGCCAATTTTTAACATGGTCGTTTTCCCTAGATTCGGCCGCATGTGCCTAATTGAATATCATCCGATTTATCGTTGTTTAATCTTAAAACTATAAGCTTTAAGTGGCATTTATCAACCTGCAAAAGACTCTTGTGATCTGTAGGTGTCATGGAATACGAAACATCTGGAAAATGGAGTGGTAAAAAAAATCGTCCAAAAAAAGTATGGGCTATAACTCATGGTTTTTGCCAAAATTGGCCAATTTTTAACATGGTCTATTTTCAACGATTCGGCCACATGGGCCTAATTGAGTATCATCCGATTTATCGTTGTTTAATCTTAACCCTTTCACTGTGCATACCCGGTAATAACGGGTAGGGAAAAAATGTAGTAGTTGAATTGCGAGTCTCCGGTAGTACCGGGTATTTGAAAATAATCTTTTAAATATCAGCCTGGAGTGCACGCGCCCTCTATAGTTTTTTTTAACAATCGATGATTTCCACGTGGAAAATCGTGTGGTATAGGCTGTAAAATGGCCTCACAACAGGCGATACGATGTTAAAAAAGTTGTGGACCAGATCTTTTGTAAATTGATTGATACTAATAATGAAATATAATGTTTGTTTTGATATTACAAAAGGCAACCAATACTTAAACTGATGTATTTACAAGACATATCCATTGTGCTAACACTAATTAGACCAGGTTATACATAATGATTTCTGCGAGGAATGTTTAACTTATATTTTCCGTTTAATCATATTACACAATAGGAGATTTTTATTCTGCAATATCCAAACAAAATTTAAATGACGATGTTTCTGATACTCTATTGTATGAAAATTTTAACCCTGCAAACTTTAATAGAGAACTTCATGATAATAATGCTTCAAATAACTTTAATAATTATCCTTCCAATTACACTATGCCGAATTTAAACTCATAATTCCAAAACCTAAGTTAGCCATTTTACACATCAATGCTCGTAGTACGAGGAATACATTTGATGGTTTATATGATCTTCTTGGAACATGGGAACAAAATGTTGATATCATTGGTGTGACGGAAACATGTTTGAAAGAACATGAATATTCTCTTTACCAACTACCACAATACAAATTATTTCACTCTGAACAAAAATCAAAACAGTGTGGTGGTGTTGCGCTATACATAAACGATAATTACTCTGTTAGAACTAGACATTATGATGCCCTTAAAAAATTGCTAAGAATGTGAATCTGTTGAAGTACAAAATGGATATAGCAAAAATATTGTTTTTGGTGTAATCTATAGACCGCCTGGGAATAATGCACTTTCATTTGTTGAAAATTTTGACAATTTGCTACAGCAAATCACTGCTGAAAACAAAGAATGTTACGTCATAAAGAATGTTACTTAATCATTAAAATCATGAGGGCTACTTGGGAGATTGTAGATGCAATCACGTCATCCTATTGTTATTCCTTACTAAATAAGCCAACAAGCTTCTTCAACGGCTGCCCTTATAATAATAATAATAATAATAATAATAATAATAATAATAATAATAATAATAATAATAATAGTAATAATAATAGATGGATTTATATAGAGCAAATAAACGAGGTCTCTATGCGCTAGACAATAATGAAGTCAAGAACACAAAGAAAAAAGCCGGGAAAAAACCCCCCAAAAAAAACACCAAGCTAGCACCCAAACCGAAGTATGGGGTTACACCATCACCGCCAACCGGAGATCTGTGTTTATGTACTCCGGTTAGCATCGGTTATCGGTTATAGATAATATTATCACTGATGTCATTGATGGAAAAACTGAAGCGGGCATTTCGATAACGATCTAAATGACCACCTTCCAATATACTCCATCACTGACATTAAAACCAAAAAATTACCACTGTATAACAATACTTAACAAGTAATTAATAATCTAACTCTCAACAAACTTTCTCTCTTTAAAGAAAAATTGGACTCCATCTACAATAAAACAAACGCAAACACAGTTTATTGTTTTACTTCTAAGCTCAATGAGCACATTATTAAGAATATTCTTATTTGAAATACTCATACTAAAAATAAAATTATTCAAAGAAACCCATGGATTACGAACTGTATTCTAAAATATATTAAACGCAAAAATTCCCTTTACCGAAAATTATCGAATCGCGAACTACTGTTGACCATAATAAATATAATAAATGTCGCAATATTCTCATCAAAGTGCTCCGGGTTGCCAAGATACATATTACTACAATAAAATTCAAACGCTTTCAAACAATGTTAAATGAACTTGGAAATTGATTAATTTTGTTTTACTGTAGGCAAATCGAATAAAGGATCCTTTCCTGATACCTTCAATATTAATAATTTAAACACTACTAAACCTAAATTAATTTCCAAAACTTTCAACTCGAACTTTACTCACGTTGGTGAAAATATAGCTAAATAGATTCCAACTGTTCCAAATTCAAACATTTCTGAATTTCTCCAGAACTGTACTAAATCAATGTTTACGAATCCAGTAGCACCGGAAGAAATTCGGCAAATTGTAATGAAATGTGATGATACTAGTCCTGGTTATGATGGAAATAAATCAAAGATTGTAAAACATGTTGCTATATTCATTATTGGTTCACTGACTCATATTACGAATTGTTCCATCACCCACGGTGTTGTCTCGGATGAAATGAAAGTAGTTAAAATTGTGCCAATCTATAAAAGTTGCGATCTTCAAAATAATGAAAATTATCGTCCTATATCAATTCTTGTTTTTCAAGTATTAGAACGTGTAGTAATATAATCGCCTTCTTAATTATCTTGAGATAAACAACTTTTTATCAAATAAACAATACGCTTTTAGACAAACCCGCTCCATTGACCTACCCTTAATCGAAATGGTAGAAGGGGATTACTGCAGGAATAAGGTCCACTGATACATTTCATTTTAACTATTGTACTATTATCTGGGGAAATTACCAAAAAAAGCTATGCGCATTGCTAATGGAAGTCATTACAATGCACATGCCCTCCCACTCTTCAGACATGCTCGGTACCAACTGTTTCTGATATATTTTGTAAAATACAAAACTTAATGTTCACGTATTAATCACTGAATAGAATTTTACTTTCGTATTTCAATATTATTTCCAATTGTGTGCTAACACTTATAACACACGATGTGTAACAAAATTATGTATCTACAAACCGATATTTAGATCAGGACTAAGACAACATAGTGTTCGGTGGGTTGGAGAGGTTCATATTAAAGAGCTTTGCGAAAAATATAAGCAAGTTTCAAGCATATCACTATTTAAAAAACTGATTATTTATTGCATATTAAAGTCATATGTCTAAATTTAAACAAATTAATTAATAAATCAAACACAATTTTGTTACATTATTACAATATTATCATTTGACTGAAAGAAATGTAATTTATAAATATTATTACTATTATTAAGCTTTTGCTATATTTAGGTCCCCACTTGTACTTATATTATTGTTTCTATTTTATATTGTGTGATTTAATGAAATAAAGAATAAATAATATTCCTTTTATGTATTTTCATCGATATCCAGTTAAAAAAAACAGCGTTTCGTAAGAATTTCTTGGAGAAAAAGTAGTTTGTTTCACAGAATTTATGAAAAAAGGAATATCCAATAGCGCCAAGGGGTCACATGACCACCTAATTATGAAAAATTCCAAATTTCAATTTCACCCCATAAGCCAACCTCTTGAAATTCAGAAATTCAAAATAACCTCTTTTAGTATTTTTTTGGCATTATTTGAAATTCACCTTTTTTTTAAAATAGACCAGCACAGGAGGTGTATTTACCTGCAGCAGTGAAAGGGTTAAAACTATAGGCTTTAAGTGGCATTTATCAACCTGCAGAGGACTCTTGTGATCTGTAGGTGTCATGGAATACCAAACATCTGGAAAATGGAGTGGTAAAAAAAATCGTCCAAAAAAAGTATGGGCTATAGCTCATGGTTTTTACCAAAATTGGCCTTTTTTTAACATGGTCGTTTTTCCCAGATTCGGCCACATGGGCCTAATTGAGTATCATCCGATTTATCGTTGTTTAATCTTAAAAACTATAGGCTTTAAGTGGCATCTATCAACCTGCAGAGGACTCTTGTGATCTGTAGGTGTCATGGAATACGAAACATCTGAAAAATGGAGGGGTAAAAAAAATCGTCCAAAAAAAAGTATAGGCTCATGGTTTTTGCCAAAATTGGCCAATTTTTAACATGGTCTTTTTTCACAGATTCGGCCACATGGGCCTAATTGAGTGTCATCCGATTTATCGTTGTTTAATTTTAAAACTATAGGCTTTAAGTGGCATTTATCAACCTGCAGAGGACTCTTGTGATCTGTAGGCATCATGGAATACGAAACATCTGGAAAATGGCAGGGTCAAAAAAAAATCGTCCAAAAAAAATTATGGGCTATAGCTCACGGATTTTACCAAAATTGGCCAATTTTTAACGTGGTCGTTTTCCCCAGATTCGGCCGCATGGGCCTAATTGAGTATCATCCGATTTATCGTTGTTTAATCTTAAAACTATAAGCTTTAAGTGGCATTTATCAACCTGCAAAGGACTCTTGTGATCTGTAGGTGTCATGGAAAACGAAACATCTGGAAAATGGAGTGGTCAAAAAATTCGTCCAAAAAAAGTATGGGCTATAGCTCATGGTTTTTACCAAAATTGGCCAATTTTTAACATGGTCTTTTTTCAAAGATTCAGCCACAAGGGCCTAATTGAGTATCATCCGATTTATCGTTGTTTAATCTTAAAACTATAGGCTTTAAGTGGCATTTATCAACCTGCAAAGGACTCTTGTGATCTGTAGGTGTCATGGAATACGAAACATCTGGAAAATGGAGTGGTCCAAAAAATCGTCCAAAAAAAAGTATGGGCTATAGCTCATGGTTTTTGCCAAAATTGGCCAATTTTTAACCTGGTCGTTTTTCAAAGATTCGGCCACATGGGCCTAATTGAGTATCATCCGATTTATCGTTGTTTAATCTTAAAACTATAGGCTTTAAGTGGCATTTATCAACCTGCAAAGGACTCTTGTGATCTGTAG
>NW_022725967.1:10075-14961 GCF_011630105.1 Anneissia japonica
ACTTATTTGTTAAATTTAAAAGTTTGTAATTCTTTTTGTTGTGTACATTGTTGGACAGACATTAGACCTTCGATCCAAATTGATCGTCTATGACATTCATATTATATATGAATTTTCGTAGGTGACAGGCTATAGCTCATGGTTTTTACCAAAATTGGCCAATTTTTAACATGGTCATTTTTCAAAGGTTCGGCCACATGGGCCTAATTGAGTATCATCCGATTTATCGTTGTTTATTCTTAAAACTATAGGCTTTAAGTGGCATTTATCAACCTGCAGAAGACTCTTGTGATCTGTAGGCGTCATGGAATACGAAACATCTGAAAAATGGAGGGGTCAAAAAAATCGTCCAAAAAAATTATAGGCTATAGCTCATGGTTTTTGACAAAATTGGCCAATTTTTAACATGGTCTTTTTTCACAGAATTGAGTATCATCCGATTTATCGTTGTTTAATCTTAAAACTATAGGCTTTAAGTGGCATTTATCAACCTGCAGAAGACTCTTGTGATCTGTAGGTGTCATGGAATACGAAACATCTGAAAAATGGAGTGGTCAAAAATATCGTCCAAAAAAAAGTATGGGTTATATAGCTCATGGTTTTTGCCAAAATTGGCCAATTTTTAACATGGTCGTTTTTCAAAGATTCGGCCACATGGGCCTAATTGAGTATCATCCGATTTATCGTTGTTTAATCTTAAAACTATAGGCTTTAAGTGGCATTTATCAACCTGCAAAGGACTCTTGTGATCTGTAGGTGTCATGGAATACGAAACATCTGAAAAATGGAGAAATAAAAAAAATCGTCAAAAAAAGTATGGGGCTATAGCTCATGTTTTTTACCAAATTGGCCAATTTTTAACATGGTCGTTTTTCAAAGATTCGGCCACATGGGCCTAATTGAGTGTCATCCGATTTATCGTTGTTTAATCTTAAAACTATAGGCTTTAAATGGCATCTATCAACCTGCAGAGGACTCTTGTGATCTGTCGGTGTCATGGAATACGAAACATCTGGAAAATGGAGGGTTAAAAAAAATCGTCCAAAAAAAGCTCATGGTTTTTGCAAAAATTGGCCAATTAAAAATGATCTTTTTTCACAGATTCGGCCACATGGGCCTAATTGAGTATCATTCGATTTATCGTTTATTCTTAAAACTATAGGCTTTAAGTGGCATTTATCAACCTGCAGAAGACTCTTGTGATCTGTAGGTGTCATGGAATACGAAACATTTAGAAAAATGGAGGGGTGAAAAAAATCGTCTAAAAAAAAGTATGGGCTATAGCTCATGGTTTTTGCCAAAATTGGCCAATTTTTAACATGGTCGTTTTTCAAAGATTCGGCCACATGGGCCTAATTTAGTATCATCCGATTTATCGTTGTTTAATCTTAAAACTATAGGCTTTAAGTGGCATTTATCAACATGCAGAAAACTCTCGTGATCTGTAGGCGTCATGGAATACGAAACATCTGGAAAATGGCGGGGTCAAAAAAAAATCGTCCAAAAAAAATATGGGCTATAGCTCATGGTTTTTACCAAAATTGGCCAATTTTTAACCTGGTCGTTTTCCCCAGATTCGGCCGCATGGGCCTAATTGAGTATCATCCGATTTATCGTTGTTTAATCTTAAAACTATAGGCTTTAAGTGGCATTTATCAACCTGCAGAAGACTCTTGTGATCTGTAGGAAAAAAGTATGGGCTATAGCTGTCTTTTATACTGGAGGGTTAAAAAAAATCGTCCAAAAAAAGCTCATGGTTTTTGCAAAAATTGGCCAATTAAAAATGATCTTTTTTCACAGATTCGGCCACATGGGCCTAATTGAGTATCATCCGATTTATCGTTGTTTAATCTTAAAACTATAGGCTTTAAGTGGCATTTATCAACCTGCAGAAGACTCTTGTGATCTGTAGGTGTCATGAAATACGAAACATCTGAAAAATGGAGGGGTGAAAAAAATCGTCCAAAAAAAAGTATGGGCTATAGCTCATGGTTTTTGCCAAAATTGGCCAATTTTTAACATGGTCGTTTTTCAAAGATTCGGCCACATGGGCCTAATTTAGTTTCATCCGATTTATCGTTGTTTAATCTTAACACTATAGGCTTTAAGTGGCATTTATCAACATGCAGAAAACTCTCGTGATCTGTAGGCGTCATGGAATACGAAACATCTGGAAAATGGCGGGGTCAAAAAAAGATCGTCCAAAAAAATGTATGGGCTATAGCTCATGGTTTTTACCAAAATTGGCCAATTTTTAACCTGGTCGTTTTCCCCAGATTCGGCCGCATGGGCCTAATTGAGTATCATCCGATTTATCGTTGTTTAATCTTAAAACTATAAGCTTTAAGTGGCATTTATCAACCTAAAAGGACTCTTGTGATCTGTAGGTGTCATGGAATACGAAACATCTGGAAAATGGAGTGGTCAAAAAATTCGTCCAAAAAAAGTATGGGCTATAGCTCATGGTTTTTACCAAAATTGGCCAATTTTTAACATGGTCTTTTTTCAAAGATTCAGCCACATTGGCCTAATTGAGTATCATCCGATTTATCGTTGTTTAATCCTAAAACTATAGGCTTTAAGTGGCATCTATCAACCTGCAAAGGACTCTTGTGATATGTAGGTGTCATGGAATACGAAACATCTGAAAAATGGAGGGGTAAAAAAAATCGTACAAAAAAATTATAGGCTATGGCTCATGGTTTTTGCCAAAATTGGCCAATTTTTAACATGGTCTTTTTTCACAGATTCGGCCACATGGGCCTGATTGAGTGTCATCCGATTTATCGTTGTTTAACCTTAAAACTATAGGCTTTAAGTGGCATTTATCAACCTGCAGAAGACTCTTGTGATCTGTAGGTGTCATGGAATACGAAACATCTGAAAAATGGAGTGGTCAAAAATATCGCCCAAAAAAAAAGTATGGGCTATAGCTCATGGTTTTTTACAAAATTGCCAATTTTTAACATGGTCTTTTTTCACAGATTCGGCCACATGGGCCTAATTGAGTATCATCCGATATCGTTGTTTAATCTTAAAACTATAGGCTTTAAGTGGTATTTATCAACATGCAGAGGACTCTTGTGATCTGTAGGCGTCATGGAATACGAAACATCTGGAAAATAGAGTGGTCCAAAAAATTGTCCAAAAAATGTATGGGCTATAGCTCATGGTTTTTACCAAAATTGGCCAATTTTTAACATGGTCGTTTTTCCAAAATTCGGCCACATGGGCCTAATTGAGTATCATCCGATTTATCGTTGTTTAACCTTAAAACTATAGGCTTTAAGTGGCATTTATCAACCTGCAGAAGACTCTTGTGATCTGTAGGTGTCATGGAATACGAAACATCTGAAAAATGGAGTGGTCAAAAATATCGCCCAAAAAAAATTATAGGCTATAGCTCATGGTTTTTACCAAAATTGCCAATTTTTAACATGGTCTTTTTTCACGGATTCGGCCACATGGACCTAATTGAGTATCATCCGATTTATCGTTGTTTAATCTTAAAACTATAGGATTTAAGTGGCATTTATCAACATGCAGATGACTCTTGTGATCTGTAAGCGTCATGGAATACGAAACATCAGGAAAATAGAGTGGCCCAAAAAATTGTCCAAAAAATGTATGGGCTATAGCTCATGGTTTTTACCAAAATTGGCCAATTTTTAACATGGTCGTTTTCCCCATATTCGGCCACATGGGCCTAATTGAGTATCATCCGATTTATCGTTGTTTAATCTTAAAACTATAGGCTTTAAGTGGCATTTATCAACCTGCAGAGGACTCTTGTGATCTGTATGTGTCTTTGAATACGAAACATCTGAGAAATGAAGGGGTCAAAAAAATCGTCCAAAAAAGTATGGGCTATAGCTCATGGTTTTTGCCAAAATTGGCCAATTTTTTTTAACATGGTCTTTTTTCACAGATTCGGCCACATGGGCCTAATTGAGTGTCATCCGATTTATCGTTGTTTAATCTTAAAACTATAGGTTTTAAGTGGCATTTATCAACCTGCAGAGAGGACTCTTGTGATCTGTAGGCGTTAGGAATACGAAACATCTGGAAAATTGGGAGGTCCAAAAAATCGTCCAAAAAAAGTATGGGCTATAGCTCATGGTTTTTACCAAAATTGGCCAATTTTTAACCTGGTCGTTTTTCCCAGATTTGGCTGCATGGGCCTGATTGAGTATCATCCGATTTATCGTTGTTTAATCTTAAAACTATAGGCTTTAAGTGGCATTTATCAACCTGCAAAGGACTCTTGTGATCTGTAGGTGTCATGGAATACGAAACATCTGAAAAATGGAGTGGTCAAAAATATCGTCCTAAAAAAAGTATGGGCTATACCTCATGTTTTTTTCCAAAATTGGCCAATTTTTAACATGGTCGTTTTTCACAGATTCGGCCACATGGGCCTAATTGAGTATCATCCGATTTATCGTTGTTTAATCTTAAAACTATAGGCTTTAAGTGGCATTTATCAACCCGCAGAGGACTCTTGTGATCTGTAGGCGTCATGGAATACGAAACATCTGGAAAATAGAGTGGTCCAAAAAATTGTCCAAAAAATGTATGGGCTATAGCTCATGGTTTTTACCAAAATTGGCCAATTTTTAACATGGTCGTTTTCCCCATATTCGGCCGCATGTGCCTAATTGAGTATCATCCGATTTATCGTTGTTTAATCTTAAAACTATAGGCTTTAAGTGGGCATTTATCAACCTGCAAAGGACACTTGTGATCTGTAGTTGTCATGGAATACGAAACATCTGAAAAATGGAGTGGTCAAAAATATCGTCCAAAAAAAAGTATGGGTTATATATAGCTCATGGTTTTTGCCAAAATTGGCCAATTTTTAACATGGTCGTTTTTCAAAGATTCGG
>NW_022725968.1:0-1315 GCF_011630105.1 Anneissia japonica
TTCTGGAGAAGGGTGCTCACGTGCCAGCTGTCCGCCATGTACTTGGAATGGGCGTACTCTGAGCCTCCGAAACGGAAGCTCTGGATTCGAACTCTGATTCTGATCGCGTCCGTCGTGGTTCCTGCCGCCGTCCTCGCCGATGCGTCGCCGGCGTCTCGCGCGTGCGTGGCCGTCGCCGGCCTCTTCTTTCACGTGGCGCCTCTGCAGTCGTTCGTCTCGCTGCTGCCGTTCGCCGCCTACTGGTGGGCGACCGTCGCCTGCTGGATCCTCTCGCACGCGCTGTCCCTGCTGCTGACCGTGCGCACCGAACGGAAAGAGGAACTGGATGCGGTCAGACGATCGAAAGTCATCGATCCCGACGACATCGAAGACATGGTGTTCCTGATGTACGTCGCGAAGAGGTGAATAACGATTCCGGGTAGACATGACGACATCATTACGTCATCCGTCGAAATAAAAATAATAAAGAGAGGAAAGAGAACGCCAAGACTGATCATTTCGAAACACCTCGAGGACGAAATGCTGTCTCCCCAATGCGAACGCTTTGTTTCCGACGAGCTGAACAAGTTCAGCAAGACGAAGTTGTCATCGATGAACTCGGTGGAATTCCCGAAGCGGACGAAGAGAAGTACGCTCGAAGACACCAACATCGAGGAGGTGGGCACGAACACGTGTTTCGTCCGTCTCCGTCGAACCGACGAGAGCGATCGGTACAAAGCAATCACTGCAAACATGCCGGTCGGCACCAAAATCTTCGTGTGAATTCGGCGTATTAATTAAAAATAAAATATGCTACATTCTCGGTACTTCGTTTTTATTCGTTTCAATTTCTTTTGATGTAACCGTATTTCTACCTCGGCGATACTCGTGGAGTTCGTTCACTCTGACTGTTGACGTCGTACTGTAGAACTCGATGGGAGACGACGAACGGATAAGAAATCTGAAGATGCAGATGGAGGAGAGAAAAGAATATATAGGAGTACTTGGAAAAAGCTTGGCCGTGGCGGCGAAGAAGAATGACGTATTGCTTGGAGAAAGGCTGTCGATACTCGAAGAAGAAAGAAGAACTTTCATCGCATCTGTCAAATCTTTAATGGATTCTGTTCTTTGCTTTACCTATATAGAGGTATTGTGGCTCCTGATTGAGTTCATTGTGGAAAGGTATCGAGGTTTGACTAAGTGATGGAGAAGAAAAAAAAATGTACAGCATCCAAGACAATAGTAATTGTACATTATTCGACGTTTGAATAAATAAATTACGTAAAATATAGAAAAAAAATAATTATGCTCGTGTAAGTTTTTGTTGTTGTTATTG
>NW_022725969.1:0-548 GCF_011630105.1 Anneissia japonica
GAAAGTAAAAAATTGAATTATAATTTCAGATTAGCATATCATTTTTTCTTTTATTTTTATTCCTTACGTTGGAATGCTTGCAGTAACATTACAACTAATAATATTCCGAAAGAGGTTTTAAAGTTTTGGCCCAACAAAGAAAAATGCAAACAAAATTGTATATAAAATATGTTTTTCTTTGTATGCCTATTTAAAATATAATAATTCATAAATATTTAAAACATGAGAATAAAAAACGTGTACATTTACACGTCAAATCAAATCAAATTCAAATCAATACAATCCAATACAATCAATACAATCAAATTCATTGATTTATTTTACTTTATATTATTATTATTATTTATTTATTTATTTATTTATTTTCATAATTGGTTGGTTTAGGCCTAAAAACAAATATCTGGTTTATTGAATCAAGTACACTAATGTGTGAAAATTTGACGAGCAACATAATCGACAAAAAACGATTGATTTTATAGACCAATGTTATCGTGTCCAAATTTCCACCGCAGTGGCGGCTCTAGGATATAATTTATGGGGTGGGGGAG
>NW_022725970.1:0-1643 GCF_011630105.1 Anneissia japonica
ATTAGGCTAGACTTTTTTTATACCTTGTTTAGCGAACCCGCCGACTGCAAATATTGATGATTTGGAATAAAAATAAAATTTTATTTTTGGCCAATGAGCGCACAGGCCTCCACGAAAAGGTGGAAATTTCAGAAAAAAATTAAAGTTTATCTTTTTTTTTTATTACGCCCTCCGCTGCCTTGAAATCGCCAATGTATATGTATATTTCTTCATAATTATATAAAATTGAAGCATTATCCTATTTTACATTCACCAATAAAATTTTATTTTTATTTTTTCCTCCGCTTGGATGATTTTGGCAAAACTATTTGCTAAATAAGTAATCAAAATTTTATTTTTATTTTTATTCCGCCCTCCTCCGATAATCTTTAAAAAAATAAGTACGCGAAACAAGGAATAAAAAAACTCTCGCCTTAAATACAAATTACAGTAAAGGTGGTTTAGTATCATGAAGCAAGAAGTGCTGAGAGCACCTTAAAGCTGAATATGGTATGAACTATATATCACTGTATATATATCAACTTAATATTGCTCAATGAGTTTATGATAGATTAAATTGGTTAATCTGTTATGTTACACTGTTTAAGTAACAGTACTGTATATTTTTGACTTATTTCTATGCTGACATACTGTCAAATATGATAGAGGGCAGTGTATCAACATATTGTTAATTATCAACACTTGTGTTCACACTAGGATTCTTCTACATAAATTTTGCTACTTTGTGTGTCACACTGGCATACATTTGTGCAATTCTTATGGCATGGAAGTGTAAAAGGTGTATACGATTATTATTTGAAGAGTCACTGATAATGCACTAATACATAATAATGAATTACTAAGTGTTTGGAAAGCCTAAACTGTCAACTGGTACTGTATTGTGTAAGGTAAATGTAGTCAACAGTATAAGCCAGAGTGTAATGCTGTGAGCAGATTGCCACAATAGTCTGTTCACCTTCGCAGCATACCCATTTATAATCCTGGGTAGAGAATGACAAACATATTATATAAAGTGTCTTACCTAAGGACACAGCAAGGGCTTGAGTCCCCAACAACAAATTTATAGAATGGCCAAGCCATAACGGTTTTACTATTCTCTTCCACATTTCTGGCACACATATAGAGAGGAGCCAATTTAAGGATGGCTACCTAACTTGAATTTGTTTTTTGGGGTTTTTTTAATGGGGAAGAAATTACATTCAAATGTATGCCTGAGAGTGCCATTTCCATACATCTAGAGGTGCCATAGCCATACAGGTTTATGGAGGTCTGGACCCGTATTGTAAACTCCCTTCCTTTGGTCCCTTTATTTAAAATTTAAATGGATCTGCCATAGCAATTAGCCTTGTTTTATCAATTTAATTGTTTTCAATGTATTATTGCATTCTAAGTTGATATCTATTCTAATGCCTCAAATGCATAGGAAATTAATGTTTACAATTTATTTTTGTACAAAATTGAGATTTGTTGATTAATGTGTAAATTAACAAAATCAGACACTACTGCCAGCTTTTTAATTTTAGAAGGCAGGATGTTTCAGAATTTGCTCATATGTAAAAATTAAATTGCTTAACAATTGCTGACATCGTTGATTATAACAGTAGTCTATATACCTCCTGATGCTAACGCGGAATCTGCTGCAA
>NW_022725971.1:0-1705 GCF_011630105.1 Anneissia japonica
TGTCAATATTAAAAATAAAATTAACAAATAATTCAAATATCATATAATAGTAATAATATTAATATTGTGGCGGATTCGGCCAAGCAGTCTCAGTCTAGTCTAAGTCCTGCGTAAGTAAGTCTGTCGGACACGCCGTCAGGTAATACGGATCGACTATTGAATAAACTTCAAACAAAATTAACTGAGTTTCTCATAGCATTTATTGGGTCAATAAAACTGGTACCATTATCAACAACAAATACAATGTCATATATGCGGAGCACACAGCAGCCACCGACCGGTTCCCGTTAACAACGGAATTAAACTATAAGTAGGCCTGTCCCTTACTGGGCTCTCAAGTCTTAATGACTGAGTTCGACTATAAACTATTTTATAGAATTACTACAGGTCCTACCTTACTAAACACTAACGTCGGGATTTCCCAGTTCTAAACTTCATGAGATCCAGAGCTCAACTACCCCATGTCCTGGGCGATGGGTCTTAAGATCCCAACCCAGCTATTTTTAGATAGCCAATCGGCTCCCAGCATTGGGGAGTGGCCTAATCTATTTATAATAGGGGGGTGGACTGCACCATTTTGTTACACTATCTATAATAATATTATTAATAATAATATTCTTAACAATATTAATAGCAATAAATAAAAACTGAAATATAAAAATAATTAGAGTAAAAATATAACCTATATATTAAAATAACAGCTCGAAGGTAAGCTTACCATGCATGGCTGCTTCATGTAAAGGTGTAGAATTGGCCTGTTGCGGATTGGTTTGACCTCCTGATTCTAGAAGAACCTTTACACACTCTATATGTCCATTCATGCTGGCTTCAAACAGTGGTGTTCTACCTTCATGGTACTCTTGGGGGTTGATCTATAGGGGGAAAAAACAGTTGTGAATTAATCAAACAACTAGCCAATCAGCTTTTCTCAAGGTATATCTTTAAGGATGGAACAGAAGACTTACCCAGGCACCAGAAGAAATAAGTTTGCGTGCACAGTACACATGTCCCGTACTGCAAGCATCATGGAGTGGAGTAATCCCATCAATAGTGAGCGTGTTCACGCAATCTCCACGTGTGAGCAGTGCATGTAATACAAGGAGTTGACCCCGACTGGCTGCGTAATGTAGGGATGAACGATCCAATGTTTCTGGAATGTAAACAATTTGAAAAAAAAAAACAACACTGAATGACAAATCACCACTGGAATATTTCAAAACAAAATAGTTAAAATTAAACCATAACATTTGTAACCTGAATAAAAAAAAATTATTTGTTATTCATATTGCATAAATTTATTCACCAAGGCATTACATAATACAAATACAGTACATGTATTATTTGTTCCTAAAAAAATTATTACTTTAATAGAAAATTTTACTTACCGTCATATGCCTGTGCTGCCTGTGCAGCACACATGACTTTTGTTGCCTTTTCTAAAAGTAGTATTTAAAATTTTATAAATCCTTTCACTTCGGTAACAATTCATCTGTAAGATAATTGAATAGTAATGACCGGTTTTCATTTCACATGTATGGACTAGCTATCCCGGACATGACAGCCTTTAGATTTGTTAATTAAGGTTCGAGTCCTCTAACTAATCACAAACTCATCAAAGCACTATGCCTGTGTATCCTGGACGAATTCGATCCAACTCGGCCACAAGTCAACTCGGCCACAGTCAACTCGGCCACAAGTCAACTCG
>NW_022725972.1:0-1385 GCF_011630105.1 Anneissia japonica
AAAAGTTTTTTTTTCCAGTTCCATAGAAGGCATGCGCGCGAGGGTGATAAACTAATAAAAATTTTGATTGGGCCTAATTGTCAATTTTTGCAAGGCGCTATGGTCATCGAAAAAACATATTGGGTGCTGCCAATCTGAAATAAACAGTTTATCAAAAAATATTTACAAAAAAAAAAAAAAAAAAAAAACACTGCTGGGGTACCCAGCCTAAACAAGCCCTACAATTTACTTTGACACTTTCCAGTTATGAATTGAAAAAAGGTTTGGATACGAAGCCAATTTGAATTAAATGTACCTGAATAAATGTGTAATCTAATATTCGTATGTTATTTTGCTTTATATTCTTACAAATATACATTATTTTATTATGTTAAAGTATGTTAAGATTCTACTAAAAAATAATTAATGGGCCCAGTATTAATTCAGATAATATAAAAATAAATAATAAGAATATTAATAATTAAAATAATATTTGGCCTATAAATTAAAATAATATTAATTACTAAAATCATATTTAGTAGGCCTAAGGCCTAGTCGTATTCAATATTTAATTTTGATACAACTGAATTGTCATTTGGAAAATCACGAACACTATTCATTTGGGTAATTCCGTATCATTTGGGTTTTCATTTAGGTAATTGTCGTCTGGGCTGAGTTTGTTTTTGTCCGAGTTGGGTTTGGTGCAAAGTGTCGGTTGGGCTGAGTTGGTGTTGGTTTTGGGCCGACGCCCGCCTCTCTACTACAGTAATCTAGGCCACTAGGTCTAGCAGGAGCTACCTGCTAGCCTAGGCCTACCTAGGACGGTAGGCATAGGCTTTGCTAGGGTCAGTCACAGGCTCAGGCTAGTAGAAGCCTAGCCTAGCCCTAGTACTACTGTAGGCTCAGGCTCTGAAGAGGTTCATTTTACCCTTGCACATCTAAAATCTCAATACCTAAGTTGCATAAAAACAAAACAAATCAAAACGCTCATAAATAAAGAGACTGCAGAGTACCTTACTTTTTTTGATCCTGAAGTTTTTGTTGATTACTGTAATTCAAATAGCGCCCTCTGTATCTACGGATACGCGTCTATATTACATAATAAGTGGGTAGGAGGTCAACTGAATTTCATCGCACATTTTTAACGCCTGTTAATCCAAGAGAAGCAGCTAATGCTGGCAGTGTGACCAGCGATGCCAATCAAATTGTGCTAGGACTGACAGCAAATTATGCTAAATTATGCTAAATTTAAAAATGTCAATAAGCTCTGTAGAGTAAATTCACGCTTGACATAACCTTTCTATTATTATTATTAGGCCTATGTATATACAGTGTATATATAATTATATACAGTATATATATAATTATATATATATATGTTTATATGTATGTATATATACATATAT
>NW_022725973.1:0-257 GCF_011630105.1 Anneissia japonica
ATTGAAATGCTAAAATGTACAATAACTCGGTTTTCAATTTCATAAGCGTTTATTTGTTTATATTTTTGTATGTTACCTGGAAATTGAATAAAATAAAAAAATGAAATAAAAATTTACTAATGTAGAAAAATTAAAGTAGTGTCATATGAAATTTCAGCCCTGAAACCTAGACTCAGAAATACCGGGATGGTGTCCGGCGGGGGATAGTTTACCTATTAATAAGTGTTTCTTGTTTTTGCTTAGTACAGCTTTAAATG
>NW_022725973.1:347-573 GCF_011630105.1 Anneissia japonica
ATGGAAGAATTTCCATAAATTCTAGCCCCGAAACCTAGACTCAGAAATAATAGTTAAGTGTTTCTTGCTTGTGCTTTGTTCGTACTGCTACAAACACATTGTTACCGCAGTGTACAATACCGCAGTTCAATTGTGTATGCAATATATTAAAATCATATAGATACCATCAATCCATAATCCACATGTTTAGGGACACATTTGTTGTAATAGTAGAAGAAGCAATGTA
>NW_022725974.1:0-855 GCF_011630105.1 Anneissia japonica
CCCCACGAGAGAGCGAGACTCCGCGGGAACATCCCATAATAGTCCTTGAAAGTTCAAAGGTTACATTGATGGGCGGCCCAGTGTAAAACAGGGCACACATCTGGTTACCCTCCAAAAACAACAGTTATTAGTCAGGAAATAACAATCATTATTAGGAAAAGCTACTGTAAAGTATTAATTTTTTTCTTAGTAAAATTTTAATAACCTAATACATGAAAATATTGTAACAATTGTGATTTATTAGTCAGTCAATTATGGGTACTCAGTGCTACAATATTTTCTTATACACATCTAGATGTGTATTCATATGCTTTATAATTATTTGGGTGATTCCATGGTAACCGACGTTACAATTCATGTATATACACATCTCATGTCCAAGAGTTAGACAAAACATGAGGGAAGGAAAAATAGGCTATAATTAGGGTGAAAAACCCAGTTTTTTGGCCAAAGTGGCAAACAATTATTTACAATGGTTTTTGAGTAGAAACTATCTAAGAGGGTTTCAAGAGCCACCAAAAAAAAGTTGGAACAATTTTTCCCAAGGGAAAAAGAGTTATGACCTTTTATATAAAGGTCAATCTATTTTTAGTAACAAACACTGAAACAATAGAGACCCAAAAAACAATTGCAAGAAAATTTTTGTTCTGATGTTTTCTGTAGCATAAGGTCTAGAAAAGATGAATATGTATATTTTAGCCAAAAATTGCACAAGCATCAAGTGATTTTTCCAAATGGTGCCAAAAACTTTAAAATAGCCATAAATTAAGTTCTTTTTGTATCGGAGTGTTTTTTTTTTTCTTAACTGAAACCAATTCAAAATTCATCTGATAATGATTAAATAATAATTTTAAA
>NW_022725975.1:0-678 GCF_011630105.1 Anneissia japonica
TGAATAATAGTCCTAAAGTGTACAATGATAACATTAGGTATAGTTTCAAACGTGGTTCCTATTTGCAGCTTACGGTCCTTCATAATTGTAACGATAGTACAGTAATCAGTTTGATACGCGCACACAGTGTATTCATGCTTTGTGTTTAATTACCGGTATATAATAAAAAATATCTACAAACACAACACACACAAACTTACAGTTTTCTTTGATTTGCGAACTTCTCCTTGGTTGCTACTGTAACAGATGTGTATTGTGTAATTGAACGTGATTGTGATAAAAGTCCTGGTGGCAGCATTCAATCCCGTTTTATTTTCAAGCCAGCAATTACTGTTTTAGTCTTTGATACCTAAAAAATGCATATTTAATACATCATTGAATATAACTACTTTTCATACATTTTTCGTAGTATTAAAGTGTTTTATATAAAGCATATCTGTACTTTTTGAAACAATATCCATCAGTTGTTACCGTTCCTATTTTACAATTAGTGTGCTTGTTTTTTAACTTTCCTTTTTAAAAAAAATTATCATTTAAGTTTAATACCTAAAATGATAAATATTTTCGTTTACTAAATATTACGGAGATCTTTGTTGTGAACAGTTTTTTCCTCCGACAAGGGTATAACACTAACATCCAAAACATTTAAATATATTGTATACCTACATAAAAATATAT
>NW_022725976.1:0-616 GCF_011630105.1 Anneissia japonica
GGGAAATTGCCCGTCGTTGGAAGATGATTCGAACGGCCGTGCGTACCGTTCACGTCTATTCTCAGTGACGTTTCGTTCCATCGGATGTCGACGTTGTGCCAGATACCGGGCTGCAAGGTCCTTCGACTTCTCGCCGCGGCGAATTCGTTTTCGACACGTAACAACGCCATGATCAGACCGCGTCGTACGCTGATCTCGACGTCCTCTTCCCCTTCTTTACCGTACAACACAGTACCGCTACGATCGCTTTCCATGTTCAACCCGAACGAGATGTTCGTCGAGCGATGGGAAGAAAGCGCCAACTCTCGGACCGTGCTGCGGGAATCACATTGAAAAACGTGACAGGTAGGTTTCAGAGCAGATTTCTGACACGGTTCGAGCGACGGTAGTTGCACTTCGAACGAATTAATTGTCAGATTTCTCAGACATCCGACAAATGAAGTGTCGTTACCGAAGAACGAACCGACGCTAAACGTCCCGGAAAGAGTGTGATAGAATTTGTTCGCCCTAACGTCTTCCTCCGTTTTCCGGTAGGTGAACACGTTCACGTTCGTATCTTTCTCCACCGAAACCTGTATGCGCTCCCCAACTCTGAGAATTTCTATCGCGTACCATC
>NW_022725977.1:0-690 GCF_011630105.1 Anneissia japonica
CGTCATTGAGTGACCTCGTTGTTTCTAAGGTCTTACAAAAATGACACTTCAAACTCATTTTTTTTAGTACAAAATCAATTTTATTCGTAATTTATGACCAACACTTGTGTTTATAATATATTTATAAATATAAACACGTTGTAGTTTATAAAAATTGTCAGAATAGGTGGCAGAGGCACTTTAAGGAAAGTGTGCGCGTAGAAAATGAGTTGAATTTTTAAATAATAATAATAATAATAATAATAATAATAATAATAATAATGATAATGATGGCAATTATGATGATGTACTGTATCATCATTATCGCTATTATTATAATCATAATGTGGTGACATGTGATGATACTGATAATGATAATGATGATATGATAACGAAGATGATGATGGTGTGATAAAGATGACGATGAGGATGAGGGTGGATTAATAATAATAATAATAATAATAATAATAATAATAATAATAATAATAATAATAATATGTCGTTCTTATATAGCGCTTCGTGCTCAAAGCCTCTAAGCGCTTCACATCAACATCATCATCATCATGATAATGACAATGTACTAATTAGGATATGAAGATTTTTGCTTTGCACGTAGAAAATGAGCTATGTAATGTATGTAATTAGATTTATATAGCGCATAACACCTGGGTCTCTATGCGCTGATACAACAGAGAGCATTTCGTTATTATT
>NW_022725978.1:0-765 GCF_011630105.1 Anneissia japonica
CCGTGAAACGAGAGGCAATATAGGCCTATCTTTTAACACTACGGCCAACCCCTATTAAGGTGACACCCTTTATGGAGACTGGGACACTTTCTGAGTGTGCCAAAATGGTTAAATTAATACGTTTTAACCTCTACTAAGGGGACACTTGTATTTTTTTTATTGTATCAAAGTAACTTACAGTAGTGTAAAAATACATTCAAATTTATATTTTGACACCTTTTGAGCCATAAACTTAATCATCAAACCATAATTTTTCCTCTCAATATCTAGAATGAACATTGGTATGTATGTTTAGTGCATATGTTTTTGCAGTTCGTATAATTTTGATCATCAACTATTATTTCTTGCAGCCTACACCCTGATTTTAAGTTGTTACTATATTTATGCTATTCTATCTTGTACATCCGATAGAAAGCTTAAATTAAAAAAAAGAATATTTGATTATTAACAACATTGCACTCCAATCATGAAACAATATCGGGAACATGTACAACTTTTGTTGTTTTAATTGCATTTCTGTTATTTCATGAATCGTTTTTACATTGCAAATTATTAATTATAAATTGGTAATAATATAACTGTAGCTCATTCTTAAGTCAATTAAAATATAATTACAAAAAGCTATGTCATCATTGTGCGAAACCATGCCGAAAACCCCTATTAAGGGGACAATTTAACATTTCTGTCCCCAGAATAGGGTACCCCTATTAACGGGACAATTTTTTTGGGTCCCAAGGGTGTCCCCTTCATAAGGGTTCTACTGTA
>NW_022725979.1:0-1330 GCF_011630105.1 Anneissia japonica
ATTTCTGTAAAGAGAGAACAATTTCCTTACCCAAAGCCACTTAACTACTAAACCCCCTCGAACTTGCAGTGGAAAGCCTAAATCTTAGCCACCGTACCAACTCCTGTATAATCAGTCAATTATTATTATATCACCCTTGAATTATCCCAAGTTCAACTACGTTTGGCCTCTAGATGTGCATTCATTTGAGATTGAGTAATTATTGAGTTCTGTCTGAAAGATCACATTTATGTTTAGTGTCTGAAAATTCAAGACAATTTTCTACTTGCTAACGGATATGGATTGAGTGGCAGCTGCCATCACTCTTCACATTTTTCAGGAGGAATTATTAGTGGCTATAAATACAATTGACTACTAGGCTTTTAAGGTATTTTACACGACAAATGACAACTCCACTCCTCAAATCTTGTATTATAGCAATAATTCAAAATTTCTTGGTTACCGAGCATCAGATATCTCTAATGATAAGCTTCATGGGAGAGATACACCTTGTTATATATATGGTACCAAAATACTATTAGGCTGATAATAAAAATTCATATATCTTCATATGGATTGAGTGAGTGGATAATTATCATACACTGGCATCTAAAAATGGGCTCATGGTGGCAGAAGAAGTCAAGACAGTATTGTAAAAAACAAGAAAAGGAATTTTAAAGACAGAAATTAAAATATATTCTTGTCATATAGGGTGTGTATTTTTTTCATCTTAGGCTTGAATTTTTTTTACCCCTTTCTGTAGATTATTAATCACATTATTATAAGATACAAAAAGAAAACTAATAAATTATGTTTAGTGTTGCCATGCTAACATTTCTCCCTGCTTTTTTCAGGTGGATGGCTACATCAAAGAACTTGATAAGACTCATAAACAGTTGTCCAACATCGATGGTGAACTGCTAGTGACCAGGGGACACATGAGGGATAAGGACATACGATTAGCGGCACTAATGTCAGATCGAAAGAAACAAGTTAAAGAAATTATGGACATTAAGTAAGTTATGCCAATAACAACCAAGAAACAATATTTTTTAGCTTGTTACAGTCAGTTAATGGACTCGCCTCATGTTGACAGTCTTATTTTGCTTACTGAATAATTCATTTTATTAGTAGATTTGTTTCTATTGTTTTAATTCAACCATTTAATGTTTTTATATTACTTTTTCCTGGTACCATGCCCATCCTGTTACATGTCCAATTTGACTGTAGTGTCAACTCATGAGGGATTCACTCGTAAGTCCAGAAGTAGCACAAAGCATGGCACACGGGGATTTGAGTATGGAAACTTAAAAAACCAAGACTAAAACAACAGGAAACTGAAATCTTACAG
>NW_022725980.1:0-1716 GCF_011630105.1 Anneissia japonica
TTTATTATTTAAATCCTAACGTCTTATTATATTTCATGGTGATTTTATTCACCTGATGTGGCATATTGATAAGTTGAGACACAGCAACCCCATCAATCTGGTGCATAAAATGGCACAGCAGGAACTCGGTGTCTAAACATTTACCATACTAATTGACACTAGAGAAACCAAAATCACAGCTGACTAACGTAAAACAGTGAACATTTCCTATGGCAAATAAACAGTACTCGAATAGGAACTCCATGAAAATAACAAAGCATGAGTTCGTTAAAACCGACTATAAAGCATTTGACTTTGTTCTTACAAATTTCTTCAAAGATATAAAAAATTAATATTAGGAAAATATGTACCTCGCTTCAGGCATTAAAATTACGTCATGACCGTTGGCAAATAGATTGTTGGGTTGATAATGAAATATATTTCAATAAATTCTCCCGCAAACGGATCATTTAAAATTACATTAAATCAAATTTTATATAGGCCTAGCATTAGAAAATATTTAACATTTAACAGCAAGCTAATAATGTTTATAAAAGTATTTATATCTGGGGTAAATTTTTTGGGATATATCTCGCAACTACAAAACGAACAATATGAACGAGTTAAAGTAGATTTACTTGATTAGAATTAATTATATAAAAACATGTTTCAGAGTCTTGCACTGACCTTCTTGGAATTATTGAAAATGGAGCAATTCCTTCAGAACAACTGACAGCATCCAGTGCATACAATGACCGTATGCTGCCTTATAAATGGCGACTTAACTACGAGGGCGCATGAGTGGCTGGAAACAACGACCAAAATCCATGGATACAAGCCGACATAGTTTCCTTGTTGAAGGCAACTGGGGTGATTACACAAGGTCGACATGAAAGCCAACAATGGGTGATATCATATGAAGTTCTTCATAGTATTAATAGCAAAAATTATACAACAATCATGGACGCTAGAGGTCAGACTGCAGTAAGTTTCCATTATTTCCCCAAAAAATATTTTGTAAATGCAACATAAACTAATTGTCAAATCATACCAGAGAACTGCTCTCTGAATGATACTCAGGGCATATAATAGGCCTATAATGTACCGTCATTTTTTTCTGCAATAAGCAAATTAACTTTAATTTGATTGACTGACTGACTGATTTGGTTGTATCTGAATCTTCTTATCAACGAGCACATAATAGCAAGAGGACCGACTCTTCTTAAGTTGTATGCACGCAATGAAACGAAACAAAAACACTAGCTCGAGATAGAGGCACGACCTATTAGAATTCGAAAATAGCCCCAGCACGCGTTCGATACGAACGACATTTACCTTTTAATATAAAATTCCGTTTCAAAGAAACCCCGGGAGTCGGACCTCTTGCAAATTTATACGCTTGACTTTCCAATACTCAACGACGCTTCCTCTTATTATGAATGTCAAGGTGTTTGTTTGAAACTCAGATCAGAACTCCTACGTGACGCAAATTTTTCACTGTCCCGTCTATGCCAAACTCATCAGAATCCATCCAATCACATGGTATAGCCTCCGAAGTTTACGATTTGAAGTTCTTGAGTGCCCAGGAAATTATACGCATACACACGCATACATATACATATATACACATATAAATATGTACATATACATATATGCACATATACAAATATATATATATATATATATATATATATATATAATATTATATATACATATATACACACATACATACATATA
>NW_022725981.1:0-844 GCF_011630105.1 Anneissia japonica
TCCATTGAAAGTTTGAAGTTTTTCGGAAAAGTACTCAAAATATGGCGGAAAGTCAAAAATTTGCAATAAGTGTTCAACTCGGCGAGATAAGCACTTTTGTGCAAAAAGTGACAATGTCAAAAAATTGAGTCAAAATGTAATTTTTTTTGTTGGGCACGGTGAGATAGCCTGAAACAAATACTATTCCATTAAAAGTTTGAAGTTTTTTGGAAAAGTACTCGAAATATGGCGGAAAGTCAAAAATTTGCACTAAGTGCTCAACTCGGTGAGATAAGCACCTGTCCTCGGTGAGATAAGCACTTTTGTGCAAAAAGTGACAATGTTAAAAAGTTGAGTCAAAATGTAATTTTCTTTTGTTAGGCACGGTGAGATAGCCTGAAACAAAGACTATTCCATTGAAAGTTTGACCTTTTTTGTTAGCTTAGGGTTAGTGTTAGGGTTAGAGTTACTGTTAGGGTTAGGGATAGAGTTAGAGTTAGGGTTAGGGTTAGGGTTAGTGTTAGGGTTAGGGTTAGGGTTAGGCAAAATGAGATAGGCTGAAACAAACTCTATTCCATTAAAAGTTTGAAGTTTTTGGAAAAGTACTCGAAATATTGCTGAAAGTCAAAAAATTGCACTAAGTGCTTAACTCCGCGAGATAAGCACTTTTGTGCAAAAAGTGACAATGTTAAATAGTTGAGTCAAAAATGTAATTTTTTTTTTTTAGGTTAGGGTTAGGGTTAGGGTTAGTGTTAGGGTTAGAGTTAGGGTTAGGGTTAGGGCTAGAGTTAGGGTTAGGGTTAGGGTTAGGATGGCTCGGCGAGATTAGCACTTTTGTGCAAAAAGTGACAATGTTAAAAAAATG
>NW_022725982.1:0-698 GCF_011630105.1 Anneissia japonica
TCGTCGGTTACGTTCGTGGAACACTTCCAACCGGCGACGTCGACTTCTGCCATTCCTTTCGTTAAAATTTGTCTACGTGATCGATGCACGAGTCTGATATCTGTTGAAATTCTAAATGCAATTCTTTCAGCGGACTCGTGTAGATTATCTCTCGATTGTCAGCTGGATACATTGTCGATACCAGATATTTAATCTGACGTTCGATCACTCGCAGACCGCTCGCAGCCCGTACAAATCGTTCCAATCTCACAGTCTCCATCGTGAATGAACAGGGGTGTTTATTTATTTGGCCTTTTTATATTTGTAAAAAAAAAAACTAAAACCAAAACCAAAACAGAATGTGACAACACTTTTTTTTTTTAAACCTTTATTTTAATTCACATTGATGAAATTGACATGAGAGTTTGACTTCGATTAATCTGCTCGGTCGATAGGTTAGTCCACGAAAACGAATTGAACGTGGTGCCGCAACTTGCGAACTCTCTGTCTTGAATTCGAATCACGACTCCGACGGCGGTGCATCCCTCGCTCCTGTTGCCTGCCACTATCAGTGCCGGTACCAGGCAGGAGATCGCAACATTTTCGTCCAGACTTTTCTTTTTCTGTCCTTTCAGCTTTATGACGAATTTACCATCGCCGGACGTGTGATCGACGTAAATGTTGATTGTGAACTCGTTCTCTGCATCGTCGACGGTGAA
>NW_022725983.1:0-786 GCF_011630105.1 Anneissia japonica
TATATATATGTATATACGTATATATATACGTATATACGTATATATATATATATGTATATACGGATCCGTCTGCAGATATTGGGATTCCTTCCAGTGGATGCTTAGTTTATTTTGTCATTCTGTTCGGATTTTCTCTACTGTTCCGTTTTAATTTTAAATTGTTTTGCATTATATGGCCGTTTGCTGTTTTATGGGTTTTCCCCATTTGCCTTTCAAGCTTATATATTATTTAAGAATCTCTATTGAGATCCAGCGCCGCCATTGATGTACGGTAGAGATTGCATCTTTAGATCTCCGATCTTGTTCACAAATTCACGGACTAGTGCTGCCTCGTAAGAATTTTGTAGGACGCGTTAAGAATGACAAAATATTCTCTGTATCTACTGGAACCGAGCCGCATAGCTTGTATTCCACTATTTTGCATTCACACCTGGGCTGTGTATATATATTGCCTACTTGGTTTGGCTCTGTAATCATTAGTGGTCGTGGGACTAGTTTGGGCCCTGTCTAAGCTGGTCGAA
Organism: Anneissia japonica; assembly: GCF_011630105.1. NCBI lineage: Eukaryota > Metazoa > Echinodermata > Crinoidea > Comatulida > Comatulidae > Anneissia > Anneissia japonica. The sequence continues at coordinate 522 of NW_022725983.1, forward strand.
CGTTTCGTTTGAGTCTGTACCCTAGCTGCACTGATGAGGCCTGGAAGGCCGAAACGGATCCGTCTGCAGATATTGGGATTTCTTCCAGTGGATACTTAGTTTATTTTGTCATTCTGATCGGATTTTCTCTACTGTTCCGTTTTAATTTTAATTTTAAATTGTTTTGCATTATATGGCCGTTTGCTCTTTTATGGGTTTTCCCCATTTGCCTTTCAAACTTGTATATATATTATATATATATGTATATATATGTATATATATATAT
>NW_022725984.1:0-1868 GCF_011630105.1 Anneissia japonica
AAATTGTGGTGAATTGTCGTTCATGAGACTCACTTCGCAGAAAAAATTAATAAATGTTCCGTATATTCTCAAATGTTCGTCCTCGGCACCTTATGCCAACATTGTCAAAATGACAGATTAATGTTACATAAAAACATGAAATTTTATAAAATTCGTAAATTTTGAATTGATATAACTTTTCATTTTCTTGGTCAATTTTCACAAATCAAATTGCAGTTTATAGAAGCATTTAACAAGCTCGCGGTAAAAAAAATCAAATGTAACAGACATTGCGAAGTACCCAAAATTAATAAAATAAACCATAACACGAATGGCACGCATAGACTAATAATTGACGGCTGTACTCGCAACTAGTATCGGATTGTCGATGCCACAGTAAAGATCAAAGGACTGTACGCACGCGCTATGTTCGAGAGCGGAGATGTGCGTCCTTTTGTTGAATTACCTTGCTCTCGCTCACAGCGTACGTAATTGAATGCTGATTGATCATTTCGTCACCCGAAGTCAATGCAAGAACCCCCACAACGATTAAAGCCGTGCTTACAAAAGTTAAACACGGTGGTGCGCCAGGCCTAGTTACTATAGGAACACAGCCCGGCTTGAGATAAGCCACCTAGTTCAGACTGGCAGGTGGATAAACCCGCCGGTGAGTTGAGCCGGGTTTATCCACCTAGTCTGAACTAGGCCATCATGTAATTCGCATTTATTATCAAGCGCGCGTGAACACGCGCAAGTATTCGAATTCTAAAGATAAATTCTAATCACGCTTTTGATATTAAATAGTTATTAATTAAGTAATAACATCATAAACGCAATTAAACATGTGAAAATACTTGGTAATATACCTAACTCATATACTTTGTATGTGTTCATCGGGAAGATTTGGACACAAAAATGGACGGTGTATACACTCCGATCTTTCATCTTCCCGTCTAAAGTATTAATCCGAGATTAAAATTTAGTCTCATCTTTTCTATTTTTATTAATTATATAATATATTTTGACTTCTTTATTTTTCTGCCGTCAGGCCAGTCCTAGGTTTGGGCTCCTGGCTGCCAGCTCTCCCACAGGCGTCTGTCCCCTCTTTCTTGTCTTCATTTTACACATACGGCCTTTTATCCTTAAGATTGTCTATTATTCCTATCCTCTTCAATTCCCTCCTCTTGGATTTTTCCCCTTCCATTCGTTCTTCTATGTCTTTTTTAAACAACCTATCTCCCCTTAAAACATGACAATCCATAAACAGTATTACATACGCTGTTTTTGTAGTCCGTTAAATCAAATATTCCATGATATTTTATTACGCTGTTCTCAAAACAAAATTTTAACAAAATTGATGAAGTGACATTGAAAGCAGCAGTTTCCAGTGAAGGGTCATCTGCGTCCATTGGTAAGATGCCCAGTAGAGCTTCAATTGAATTTAAATTTTTCGACGAAACACATAAAATGTAACTTAACTGGGCTATAATTATGAAAATAATCCATGAACTATTTAATTTGAAGGAAATGAAGTTGATAGCCCATAAAAACCCGCAGCAGTGCCTGAGGTATTGGAAATTGATAAGACACAACAAGTGAACATTTTCTATTGGAGGATATAGGCCTAATCAAAACGAACACTGAAAAGATCATCTAGTTTATTTTAGAGGCGTTCGTTACCTTGAGTCATAAGACGTATGCCCGCGAAATCATAATCTAATATAATCTAGAGTAGGCCTAAATCATCAATACGTAACTGCCGAGCCCCACCATACGAAAGTTGGTCCCCTCATGACGCACGTCCGTGTGGTTGATGATATTAATATCAGTTTTAATCTAGACCAACTTACTAGGCTATTATTTCAGTCATAAAAAAACATGCATGCTGG
>NW_022725984.1:1890-3785 GCF_011630105.1 Anneissia japonica
GGGTGCGGGGGGGGGGGAGTCCCCTCTAAAACCGCCCCTAGGAACAGACCATAGCAAGAAATACAATCAATTCATAAAGTTATTACTTTTTTTTGACAGTAACACGATAAAAAAAGAAGATAGGCCTAACCTTTTTTAATCAGGGTCGTCAATGGATATTGAGGTCAACGTACATTTACTAAGTCAATTCTTGTCTTGTCGTGAAGAGGATACAAATGCAATTTTAATTTTACGATCGGTCATACAGAGGCCAACAAAGAATGTTTATAATTTCTATTTTAGATAAATTAATTTAGGATGTCAGTTTCACCTTGCATACATCACATACCATGTGTTTGTGTGATATTAAATGATAAAAAAAAACAAACATGACAAGTAAAAGTTTACTTTACATTAATTAGATTCAAGTAGACCTTATAATTTCCCGAGTCTATGCCCCGTGACTCCAGGTACGAACGCCTCTTGTGGTCTTCAGTGCTCATCTTGATTATATTTCCTGTGGAAAAGTGAGCTTATTTCTGCTCGGTGGTGTGTCTCATCAATTTCTATTAACTCAGGCACTGTTACAGTTGTTAATTGGAAAGTCATTCAAATTAAGTACAATTTTCCTTACAATTCCAGACCACTTTTGGAACCTCTGAAATAGGGGATGGTCTTGGGGTTTAGTCTCCAAATAGAGAGTCAGCTTTGTTTTAATATACTTTGTTAGTTGGTACAGTAGTAAACGTTGAATAAGTGTTCTTGAATAGGGGCCGTGGTCGGAATCAGAGGGGCCTCGAACAGGCAGGGGTGAACTGTTGATTTTTTTCTTCATAATTGTATCCGAACTATCAGTTATCATTCTTCGATAGGTCGCAGGGGTGGCGCCAGGATTTGCCCGACGGGGTTGCCGATGTCCCCGACGAGAGCAAAGTCGGCGTGGTCGGGCGTCGCTCAAATCCCGAAAGTAGTCCAATATAAGGGTTTTCAAAGGCTTATTTAATCGATTTTGTAGACAGATAATGTAGAGTCTACTAATATGTAGAATGTGCATAGAATTTTTTTTTCTTCCTGACGAATTGCGGTTTTTCTCACCGACAGGAGTGCGGGGTGCATCGCCCTCCGACCCCCTCCCCCACTGGCGCCACCCCTGTAGGTCTTATATGTTATGCCAATTCCAAGCTGCTTTCGGCCACTGTGACGATATTGTGTTGCTTAAAATATTTGTTGTAGAATATAAGAGGAGGGGGCTTGAAGATGGTACTGGTGAGAGTGATTATCGCATTAGTAATGGTTATCTACCATCTAATGTAAGCCTCAGTCTCCGTACGTACAGCAGGACTTTATAGTATATACTAGGCCTACTTATGATTTTGCTTGTTTATAGGTCTACCATTTGGCCTATACCCAGAAAAACCGTTCACATGACTCCTGACCTTTGCCATATGACGTGACACACACTAACACGAACCTGAAAACATACGCAACTGGTCTCTGATCGTGGCGTCGGTGATGTATTCTGCGGTTAGCCGTATAGCGAAATCGTAGGCGTACAGTCGTCGTAAATCATTCAATATCTGTTCAAAATAATTTAATTTGATATATTTTTGTTTTCATGTTTCATGTGTTCGAACCAAGAATTTAAATATATTCCAGTCATACTGACGTCTTTCTGTTTTGCTATGAATTTTTTTTTCTTCTGACGGCAGGGCAAAGCATTCCCACTTAAATTTAATAGAGAACCTCATTCGTTAAAAATTGTGATTAAGTAAGCCGTACGGTAATGAAAATAATAGCCTAGTGTTCAACTTTATCTATAAATGAAGAGTAAGTCATTCTAATCTCTCTCATTATACTAATAATTGTCTGATATAAATAATTGTCTAAAGTACCGGGCCTGGAACAAATGTGTATGG
>NW_022725985.1:0-834 GCF_011630105.1 Anneissia japonica
TCTATTTTTTCTATCTTACCAAGAATCGACATTCTGTAACAAAAAAAGATTATCACATAAACACTTTTTTTTTTAAATATTCTACAAGTGACCAGAAATGTAGAACATTTCTATTTTATGATCAGTGTCATTTTGTGTGATCACTTTTTATATTTCTTAACATCTTTAACTTGCCTAGATTTACATCCACTTACAGGTAAAGGAAGGAAAATAATCTATAACTCGTAGCGTCATTGTGTATGACACAATTGCGTATGGGCGTGGTCCGTGACTACCTAGCAGCCATAAACAGGCGTAAATACCATGCACTTTAGAATTTTCTGTAGCATGCTCATATAACATGCAGAAAATCGTTAATCATTTATTAGCATTTGTTATTACCATTATAATTTTTTTTGGGGAAATAATTGTTATTATAACTTACTTGTTGTACCAATTATTGAATTTTGTATGCATATTTTTTAAATTTGTTTCACAATGTCCGCTCTGGTGGTTCCAAGCTTCTACACAGGAATCTCTCAGGCGTAATCTGTTTAAAAATGATAAAACAAAATTTACTTCTTCAATTGGTCACAATAACAACAATAGTGCTGTACTGACTTAGATACACCCACCTGAAATAAAATTTTATTTTCGGACAATTAGTGCACCCACCGAGGATTGCACTGTCTTGAGTAAAATAGTAAAAATGCTGCCAAGCTACGACTTTACCACAAACACCAGAGAATTTCCATATATTTTATTGTGTAATGCTTTGGTGTTTTGAAGGTGTAAAGATGCAATATTATAATTGCAATAAAATGAATGATTCCTTACTTTTCAAGATTAACAATA
>NW_022725986.1:0-510 GCF_011630105.1 Anneissia japonica
CCGAGGCACTCGAACAGTGAATTCGAATCCCGGTCTGGGGCCTAGTGCTCCCTACCGAGAGCTTAAGGGAGGGCTGTGCGGCAAGCGGCCGGGCAGCGAAGCCGTTTCGAACTTGGAAGTGCACTTGCGAGAACCACCCGATCCTCCGTGGTTCGGGATGCTTTTCGGGGCTGCCCGTGGTCATATATTTTGGTGGCTTTGCTTGAAGGAGGTCCGACGCCTACGTGGGCGCCGGCCACCGCTTCCATTTTTTTTCTTGCTACTCGTTTCCACGACTCTTCGTTGTAGGTGACCTGTTAAGCCTGAAATAAGGTAATCTTAGTGGTGGATCACTCGGCTCGTGCGTCGATGAAGAACGCAGCCAGCTGCGTTAACTAATGTGAATTGCAGGATACATTGATCATCGATACTTCGAACGCACATTGCGGCCCGGGTCCCCGCGATCGGGACCACGTCCGTCTGAGGGTCGGCAATGCGACACATCGTGCCCGTGCGAACGGGCACGGACCG
>NW_022725987.1:0-701 GCF_011630105.1 Anneissia japonica
GCCAGTCCCCCATGGCTACCTTAAACAGGCGAAATTAACTTACCACAGCTTGTAGACATGCTAAAAAATTTCTCTTTAAAAACTTTGTATTATAAGTCTAACCACCCAACCAAACTATAGTGCAATTTACGATCATTAGTTTATCTTAAATTATATTAACTAAGACACTGATTACAAAAAAAATGCTACAATATGAAAGACCCAACTTGATTTGATCTGACAATTAATCTAACCAAACTAACCATTGGTGGACTTGTTTAATCCCCTCATTTGCATATTGTAGACATTTTTTTTTTAATTCGCTCTGGTTTTATTATCATTGAACACTCTGCTGGTGATATTTGCAACACTTTCAACTTCATATATCAAAATCAAATCAAATTTATTTCACTAAGCAACATAGATTACATACCGTACACAATTCAATCAAGTAAATGGAACAAAAAAAAAATAAAAAGCAAGCAAGGGTTGCTGAGCGGGCAAAAACCCATATAAACAACTCCCCTATACAGATTAATACAATTTATAGAAGATAAGCAGTAAAACTACACGAAACAATTAAACTACAATATATAGAAACTTAAAGACTTAGATGTTGGATTAATTTAAAAATTTAAACTATAACAATATAAATGGATTGCCAACAAAAATTCACTTTATATATGAATACTTATACTTAGGCATAATTAACAAAAATAAAT
>NW_022725988.1:0-1032 GCF_011630105.1 Anneissia japonica
AAGCTGTTATATATATATATATTATATATATATATATTTAATTGACAAAATTGTTAAATTTCAGAACTACCTGACTCAAGATTTAAAATGTATGATATCATTCGACCAAACAATTCCCAGCATACATTTGCAAGTTTCGAAAAAGGCAAAACCATGAAGTTCAAAGTTACACTTATTTCACCGACCGGAAAGCAAAAATGTCACTGGTACACGACGCTAATATTGAGTGCATACGATAAAAGGCATACTGTAAGTACCTGTGTAGCTGCCGGATAGAAACAGCACCACCAATACTACTACAGTACATTCTCATCCTCATCATCCACCTCCTGCTGATCCTTCTTATCATCCCCAATAATTATCATCCTCTTCATCAGTGTCATTATCATCATCATCATCATCATCATCGTCAACGCCTTCATCTTCACCATCATTGTCGTCGTCTTCATCTAAATCGTCCTTAACACATGCCCTTAAAATATAATTCAAATTAAAATTATATAATAGTTATATCAACCACCATTACACACACAACATACACCGCAATCCACAGATCACAAAAACAAATTGTGTGGCTATATGATAACCTTACCATTCAAATACACAAGTAAGTTATCAAAATAGATAGGACTGCACTTAATCAGGGGTGTGGGGTGGCAAATTATTGGGTAGTAAATGGACGGATGGCAACGAGGCTAGGGTGGCAACGAGGCTAGGGTGGCAAAAAAGGCCAAATGGAAACGGGTCTAGGTGGAAAAAGGCCGGGTGGCAAAAGTGCAAATTGCATTGGGCGGAATCTTTTGTTATCATCATGTTATTACATACCAAAATATAATAATTATTAGTATTGATACTTACATTTATAGACACATACAAGATCTAGTGCACAAGTTAAAACGTCATGCTCAAAGCTTACTAAAGGGTGGTGGAGTTTATTTCTTCAACAAGATGGGGTCAAGAACCCATTCCCCTACACAGCGTCTATGTTTGTCGGATCAAATGGTGCCAATTGGCTGACACTGTCAGGTTTGT
>NW_022725989.1:0-576 GCF_011630105.1 Anneissia japonica
ATTTTTTAAATGCACAGAATATCATGTCATTTTTGTTTTGAGTTTAAATCAACCATTAGTGTAATACGCCTAATTGATATAGACTCTATTATATGTTATGTATTCAAACTATAGTGTATACATTCATTTATAGAAATAAAATAATAAAGTGAAAAATTTTATTGTATTGGGCACTTTCTTTTAGTAGGCTAGAATAATCTACGTTACTATCTATTTTTTTATAGTGTAAAATGAGATATAACGGCACCTGATCAACGTTAGTATAAATACGTTGGGCCAACATGGTTTGATGACGTTGCGTAAACATTATCGGTCCGACGTTGACTCAACTAGTCGGACCAACGTCTTTACAACTGTCTGAATCGACGTTGGCCCGATGGAAAAGCGAACGTCTAGGCAACATCAGAAAAAGTACGTTGGCCCAATGTAGTTTGATGACGTTGTACAAACATATCAGCCCGACGTTCCTCCCACTAGTCGAACCGACGTCTTTCCAACTGGCTGAATCGACATTGGCCCGATGTAAAAACGAACGTCTAGGCAACATTAGAAAGGTACGTTGGGCCAACGTGATTG
>NW_022725990.1:0-1007 GCF_011630105.1 Anneissia japonica
AATGCCACACGAACTTTCCCTTCATATAACCTATATATATTAGTCTGATAGCGTCGAAATACAGTCTGCCGCCCTCACTCTGTTCTATTCTTTTACATCTTTTAAGAATGAAAGATAAAAGGGCTCCAAAAATTCATTCTTTTTGACCATGTTGACGTAATAAAAATGAAAAATAAAGGGACACGTCTTCAAGAGAATTGATTTAGCTATAACATACTCACAGGTGGGAGACAATCAATCAAGAATAAGCGAGATACGTTCAAACGAGTATAAACATAATGGCATCATAAATAAAAATTCAGTTTTTTAATTCAAATGGCAATATGATGACGTCACAATGTCCGATCAGCCAATATAATGTAAAAAATCGTATCTACAACTCATGTACTATCAGATTATGTAATAAAAATTGGGGGTCACCTTTCATCCTAAGGAGCTATAACTGATTAAAAATATTCATGGTTTTATGCATATATAAAGGTTGACGCACGCGTACGTGCACGCTAAAAGGCGCGAACAGAAAATTAAGGTACATAACATTCAACCTTGACCTGCAGCTTATGCTCACCTATTATGATTTGGAAATGACGAATGGTTAAGATTATATGGGGTCATCAACGTTTTGAAGAAAGAGAAATGAGCTGTCAGAAAAAACAATTTTTTTGACCATGATGACGTCATCAAAATGTAAAAAGAAGTCAATTATATGAAAGAGAATTGTCTCAGCTATAACATATTCGAAGTTGGAAGACGATCGACCAAGGATAAGCGAGATACGCTCAAATGCGTATTTTCAAAAATGACGTCATAGCTATAATTCACTTCCTTGAATTCAGATGCCAATATGATGACGTCACAATGTCCGATCAGCCATTATGATCTATAAAATCAGGTGGGGGACAATCAATCAAGATAAGTGAGTACGTTAAAACGAGTATAAACAGTAATAACGTCATAAATAAAAATTCAATTTTTTCTTAATTCAAATGGCAATATGATGACGTCAC
>NW_022725991.1:0-523 GCF_011630105.1 Anneissia japonica
CTAAGTGCTCAACTCGGCGAGATAAGCATTTTTGTGCAAAAAGTGACAATGTTAAAAAGTTGAGTGAAAATGCAATTTTTTTTTGTTAGGCACGATTAGATAGCCTGAAACAAAGACTATTCCATTGAAAGTTGGAAGTTTTTCGGAAAAGTACTCGAAATATGGCAGAAAGTCAAAAATTTGCACTGTGCTTAACTCGGCGAGATAAGCACTTCTGTGCAAAAAGTGACAATAATAAGTTGAGTCAAAATGCAATTTTTTTTTGTTAGGCACGGTGAGATAGCCTGAAACAAAAACTATTCCATAGAAAGTTTGAAGTTTTTCGGAAAAGTACTCGAAATATGGCGGAAAGTCAAAAATTTGCACTAAGTGCTCAACTCGGCGAGATAAGAACTTTTGTGCAAAAAGTGACAATGTTAAAAAGTTGAGTCAAAATGTTATTTTTTTTGTTAAGCAAAGTGAAATAGCCTGAAAAAAAGACTATTCCATTAAAAGTTTGAAGTTTTTCGAAAAAGTACTCGAA
>NW_022725992.1:0-724 GCF_011630105.1 Anneissia japonica
CGAAATATGGCGGAAAGTCAAAAATTTGCACTAAGGGCTCAACTCGGCGAGATAAGCACTTTTGAAGAAAAAGTGACAATGTTAAAAAGTTGAGTCAAAATATAATTTTTCTTTGTTAGGCACGGTGAGATAGCCTGAAACAAACACTATTCCATTGAAACTTTGAAGTTTTTCGGAAAAGTACTCGAAATATGGCGGAAAGTCAAAAATTTGAACTAAGTGTTCAACTCGGCGAGATAAGCACTTTTGTGCAAAAAGTGACAATGTTAAAAAGTTGAGTCAAAATGTAATACTTTTGTTAGTCACGGTGAGATAGCCTGAAACAAATACTATTCCATAGAAAGTTTGAAGTTTTTCGGAAAAGTACTCGAAATATGGCGGAAAGTAAAAAATTTGCACTAGGTGCTCAACTCGGCGAGATAAGCACTTTTGTGCAAAAAGTGACAATGTTAAAAAGTTGAGTCAAAATGTTATTTTTTTTTTGTTAGGCACGGTGAGATAGCCTGAATCAAATACTATTTCATAGAAAGTTTGAAGTTTTTCGGAAAAGTACTCGAAATATGGCGGAAAGTAAAAAATTTGCACTAAGTACTCAACTCGGCGAGATAAGCACTTTTGTGCAAAAAGTGAAAATGTTAAAAAGTTGAGTCAAAATGTTATTTTTTTTTGTTAGGCACGGTGAAATAGCCTGAAACAAACACTATTCCATTGAAAGTTTGAAGTT
>NW_022725993.1:0-613 GCF_011630105.1 Anneissia japonica
ATGACCCAGCAATTTAGTAAGGAATGAGTCACAGGGGCAAAGTGGTTAGGACACTTGTCTATCACACCGATGACCCAGCAATTTAGTAAGGAATGAGTCACAGGGACAAAGTGGTTAGGACACTTGTCTATCACACCGATGACCCAGCAATTTAGTAAGGAATGATTCACAGGGGCAAAGTGGTTAGGACACTTGTCTATCACACCGATGACCCAGCAATTTAGTAGGGAATGAGTCACAGGGGCAAAGTGGTTAGGACACTTGTCTATCACACCGATGACCCAGCAATTTAGTAAGGAATGAGTCACAGGGGCAAAGTGGTTAGGACACTTGTCTATCACACCGATGACCCAGCAATTTAGTAAGGAATGAGTCACAGGGGCAAAGTGGTTAGGACACTTGTCTATCACGCCGATGACCCAGCAATTTAGTAGGGAATGAGTCACAGGGGCAAAGTGGTTAGGACACTTGTCTATCACACCGATGACCCAGCAATTTAGTAAGGAATGAGTCACAGGGGCAAAGTGGTTAAGACACTTGTCTATCACGCCGATGACCCAGCTTCAGTTTCCAGAATTTTTCTGAGTTTGTTTCATACTATTAATCACAAGAA
>NW_022725994.1:0-990 GCF_011630105.1 Anneissia japonica
ATTTATTGTTTATTTAAAATAATGTGTAAATTAATTTATGAATTACATGTGGTTGTGCAGACAGATACCCCTCCTCACCAAAAAAAAAATACTCATGTCCCCCTCCCCATCTCCCCGAAAAAAGACAAAAAAAAAAAACAATCCAAAAAACAATAAACCAAATATAAGTTCCTTTTAAATTTAGTTGTAAAAAATGAAATTTTCGTTGAAGGCCAGTGATTGATACGATTATAATAACTTACGTTCCTATCTCAGCACTGTTTTTTTAAAAAGTTTTATCTATTCATTTATATAGTGTAACTGTAACAATATTTTAAAAATTGCTAGCTGTGTGGATTCTGTGTGTATCTATTAGCTTACCTTCCTCACAACGTTCACCTTCATATCCACTTAAACAAGTACAGGAGTATCCATTGGTTCCATCCACACAGAAACTCGTATACACGCAAGGATTGCTCGCACACTCATCAACGTCTGTTTTCATACAAAGAAGTAATAAACTAAATATATTTGAGTAAAAAATATTTATAGAAAAATCATAAACAGTATCAATTGCAGATGAAATTTAAAACATAATAAGCCAATATAATCAAAGAATAATTGGTTCTATTTAAAAACCAGACCTGATTGAGAAATGGTTCCTATTACTACTTACATTTCAATTTTGTTTAAAAGTTTTTATGATTAGAGGGCCGGAAGCAGGGTCAATAAAAGTCATCTGCGCATGCAAGAATGTTTTCCTCATCGCGTAGATTGTAGGACGCAATTTGGCCAAATCTATATATGCAGATAATGTAGGATGCTTGGAAGAACAGTCATGCATGAGTGATTCCGTTTCAGCGTCAAATTGGCGCGCAAATCGAAACCTCCCTATTAATAAGTTATATATTTGAAGATACCACTTAAGCACAATAGCTAACTACAAATACTTATCTTATGCATTCTAACAAAAGATAATGTAATGTATGTATTTTCAAATAGCGCTGTATA
>NW_022725995.1:0-1251 GCF_011630105.1 Anneissia japonica
ATGAGCAACAATAGCAAAAAAAAAAACACCTTGAGAGATAATATTTTAAGTTACACGAGTGGAGAAAAACACGGCTTATCACTACAATATACTGCCCTCAAATAATGATAGTAATAATGATAATGGAATGGCGATAACAAAAATGATGATAATGACAATGATGGTGATAACAATACAGGAATAGTAATAATAATAATTATTATTATATTACCTGTATCCTTTGGCACGTTTCATTTGTTTCATCACTGCACTCTTCAAATGCTTTAATCTGTGATTGGAATTCCATTCCCGTAGACCTACCATTTTCTGGATTTTCGGTACTCCAAGTTAATGTCGCTGAAGTGGCCGTCATTGTCGATCCTCTATAAGTTATAGTTGGTTTCACTAATAATAGGAAGGTAAAAATAACTTTAATACAATAATCTTAATATAATAATAATAATAATAATAATAATAATAATAATAATAATAATAATATAATATTAATAATAATAATAATAATAATAATAATAAATAAAATAAGAATAAAAATGATAATGATAATAATTAGGCTACCAAAGAAGTGAATTTAGGAATTATATAACGTAGCAGAGACAATATTTCAGAATGAGCAAAATTGAATTTATTATGATTAGCTAACAAAATAAATTACTGTAAATTATTATAACCCTTACGTAGGTTATCAAAATAGGGAACTATCGCGTCTGTATTTATAACGGCTGATACCCTGCAGTGCATTATATCCAGTGATCGGTTCGATGGCTTATTAAGATAAATGAAAATTTTATTTCTTTTTTTTTACAGCAAGCATAATGACGTCAATTTTTTAAAAAAGTTTTGTGTAGGCATAATGTACATATGGAAAGAGATTGAGATATCTCTACATTCTCTCTTCAACTTTGTGGAAAGGAGGCTGAAAAGCCATTATGTCTAACTAAATTTTAGGTTTTCTTTGGGCCTGAGGAATAAAAAAACATTTGTGTAATATATGCTGCAAAAATATAAAAAATAAATAAAAGGTTGCGGTGTTGATAATGTATCATAGTAGCATGCAATAACACATTGGTATTTCTCACAGTTATTCAGAATATCGTAAGCCATAGACAATGAAGCACTACTACTGTCCTTAGTTGCGTTAACTCGAATATATTGGAAGTTGTCGGCATACACTTTCACCCTGACATTTGTACTCATAGTGTCATTGTGCTTCTGTGGTATCTGTAGGTTCCAGTTACCTGTCCTGTTAAAATG
>NW_022725996.1:0-757 GCF_011630105.1 Anneissia japonica
AAATCCTACCAATTTTTTGCGTATTAGCTCAGCTATTTTATGTCCAAAAGTAAGTGGTTACTTCCAACATTTGTTTTTACCTTAAACATATATTAATTATTAGTTGCTTAAACCATTTGTAAAGAACAACATGATGTATGTGTGTCATTTTTATTCAGCCGGCTCTTTTGGCATCAGACGGGGCCAGGCCCAGGCAGGCCTCTTCCAAACTAGGCTAGGCCTAGTAGATAGGCTGAACCTACTACAGTACTAGGCCAGGTTGTTAGCGGCTAGGCTAGACAAACTGACTCTGAATGTATACTGACAGAGGACCCCACACTATTGTATATACGTCTGTGTGCGTCATCTATCGGCAAACTATTATATGTTAATATTTCTATCTACTACAGTACTACTATGATATAAATTATTAAAAATATATAGGGCCTAGCCTAGGCCTAGGCCCCTATTTGGTATAGGCCTATTTAGGCTATTAGTAGTAGTATTAGAAGTAGGTTAGGGCTAGGCCTGCCCTACTAGAGGCTCAGGCTAGTATCTAGTAAGTGATTCTTTGTATGCAACACAAGGTATACAGTAATACTGTATGTAAATAGTAGGCCTATGGCTATGTGAGTGAAATTAAAAATAACAATTTCTTTTCAGTATTTCTTTTAAAGTTTTGTTTTTAAGGTTTATCTCCTTATTTCCAGTTGAATTAAATTTTTTCATTTACTTCAAAAATTACAATTTTAGATACATATCGATAATTTACACAAAT
>NW_022725997.1:0-640 GCF_011630105.1 Anneissia japonica
ACTATTGTAATCACTCTGGCTATTTCCTATGTTTTTTATTGTGTGTAGTGTGTGCGTGTGTGTGTGTAGACATTTATGCAAATGCGCATGCATCAAAGAAAAGTTTTCCGACATTTTGTTTTACATCGCGATGCGAAGATTGATATGAAGTTTCTGCAGAATTCAGTCAGGTCTAACCGACCAGAAAGTCGGCATGGATGAAACTATTTTGGTTTTACGGCAAAAAAAAATCAACTGCTGTAGGCATAGGTATTTTGAAGAAGGCCTAAAATAAAACTAAAATGTTTTAATACTTGCTGAAATACATGGTTTTTTAGTTCCTATGCATGTAATGCAATAGGAACTATTGTAATCACTCTGTCACATTTCTTTTGTTTTTTATTGTGTGTAGTATGTGTGTGCGTATGTGTGTAGACATTTATGCAAATGCGCATGCGTCACAGAAAAGTTTTCCGACATTTTGTTTTACATCGCGATGCGAAGTTCGGTGTGGATTTTCTGCAGAGTTCAGTCAGGGCTGACGTTAACCGATCGGCAAGTCGGCATGCATGAAACTATTTGGTTTTACGGCAAAGAAAATCAACTGCTGTGGCATAGGTATTTTGAAGAAGGCCTAAAATAAAACAAAAAGGTTTTAATA
>NW_022725998.1:0-567 GCF_011630105.1 Anneissia japonica
GAACGAAAGACGCGACGACACACGTGGAGGATCTGGCCAATCGTCTGGCGTCCGTCGTACGCCACAATCTGGCGGAGAGGTGGAAGAAGGATTTCAAGTTGCGATCGCACAGAAGCATGAAGGAACTCGACCGAAGGATTGAAACGGTCGAAAAATACATGGAGAACGATCTGGCGTTGAACAAGGAACGGGAATGGTTGTTCTACAATCCCCTCAGGGAGACTTCGGTCGTCAACAAACCCGTGTCGCCGACCAAACTGGATCGCGCGTTCGCCCACATCATGGAAGATTTGATTGATGAAATGTTGTAATTTGTAAACTATTGAATTAATAACTGCAATAAAAGAAATGAAACTTGAAACGTTAAATTTGGTTTGCTTGTGTTATTTATTTTCATTTTCATTAATAAAATACATCTACATCGAAATCTTCGTCGTGTCCGCCGCCGCAATCGTTGACGTGCTTCATCAACGAAGCGTGTTCAAAGACGGTGTAAGCTTTAAAACACCTGGGACATCTCAACGGCTCTTCCTCCTCCTCTTCCTTCTCGTACAAAACTTCCCCGAC
>NW_022725999.1:0-1765 GCF_011630105.1 Anneissia japonica
GTAATTTCAACATCACTTCTCATAGCAATGAGGAAAAGCTTTATATTCTGTTTTTTTTTTTTTGCAGAGAATATGTAGCAGATGAAAAGAACCTTTTATGTGCTCACTGTGATCCACAGTGTGATGGTAATTGTACCGGTCCTGTAAGTTATTATCATTAATCATTATTGAGGCACATAAATCTAAACTTCAGCTTATCTCTAACAGAGCTGCTCATGGTGGTGTTTTCAACCTGCAAAATATAGTCCTTTTTTCTGCATTTTTAATTAATGGATTTTTTACATTTTATTTAACAAACAGACGGATGGGCAAAGTAAAGATGCAAATACTCTTCGGGGTCACCATTCTGGTGCATTCCCGGACTTCTGATTGTGATTGAATGAAGTTACTTTAGTAACTCATTATTTCTAGTCAGTTATCTGTGTGCATGCCACGCTCCAAAATATTTTCCTTTAATTACTTTCGATATCATTTTTTTGCATTACACTGTCACTACTTCAGGATATGAATGTGTACTTAGTAGATGTGAAATTGGTTTACTGGCAATATTCCCCGGGGAAGTAGAGCGGAAATGTTGCTTTTTTTTAGCATTACACTGTCACCACTTCAGGATATGAATGGGTACTTGGTAGGATGTGAAATTGGTTTACTGGGAATATTCCCCATGGAAGTAGATTAGAAATGTTGCTCAGGGAAGTAGAGGTAGGAAGTTCCCCTGGGAATTAGAGGAGGGATGTTCCTCAGGGAAGTAGAGGGTGGAAGTTCCCCAGGGAATTAGAGGAGAGATCCATCACCACCCTGATGCATTTCTGGACCCCTGATTGTGATTGATCACTGTATAACTTATTAATTCTAGTCAGTTGTCTGTGCGCATGCCACGCTCTAACATATTTTATTTTAACTACTTTTGATGTTAATGGATTTTATATTGATAAATATGACAGTGACAAAAGAAGGTGTGCAAACAGAAGTTAAATTTATACTCATAATAATTCTTCCTACTTATAATGAGGTGATCTGTTTCTTGTAGGAGCCATCGAATTGTGTTGCTTGTAAGAATGTTTTCGATTCTGGAAAATGTAAGGAAGCATGTCCAGCACACAAGTATGAGACTATCTCGCATGAGTGCGTCGATTGCCATGAGAATTGTGTGTTGGGGTGAGTACAAAGCTTAGGTATTTATTGTTTCGATTTTGATTAGAATAAAATAGATGCCTTTATTCTGAACATCCAATTATTGTAAGAACATTGTTCGTACTTGAGGTCTAGATAATTTAATTCATTTTTTAGAAACACAGCCTAAGGATTGTGAATATTGCACACCTCTATTGAGATGTATAAAGCAGTTGCTTTGGATAACAACATATCATTATTTTATTTAATAATGTGTACTGGGGAACCTCTTTAGTAACAAGCTAATTAAGCATTTGAATATTAACTGATTCAAAAGTATTTTGCATCCAATTTGTTTTTACTGTTGATTTAAAATGCATTAGTATATTTATCTTTAATGTTGAAACAAATTCATCTGGTTGTTTTTAGTAGTCACCTTTATTGGTTGATTAAAAATAACCTTAAAACCTATATTTATCTTTGTTAGATGTACTGGCCCCCTCTCCCTGAAAAGCAAGGGTGGATGTGACGACTGCTACGTCATTGAGCTTGACATCAATGATAACAATGTAAGTGAAGCAGTGTTAAAGCTTTATCCACACTATCAAATTTTCTTGTATGCCCATATACGGTCATGATGTACCTATATATG
>NW_022726000.1:0-975 GCF_011630105.1 Anneissia japonica
ATTATTATTATTATTATTATTATTATTATTATTATTGAGCAATTATATAGCGCTTTTAATAATAATAATAATAATAATATTATTATTATAATTATAATTATTATTATTATTATTATTATTATTATTATTATTAATTTTCTGGTGAATGTGATACCTTGCTATTGACGCAAGAAAATGTGGAGAATAGGCCTTACATGGTGAATCGGCGATGGTAAAAGAGGTGAAATAAGGTAAATGCTATACTGTACTTTCTCTAATGTTATATGTTCTTCCATCAGCATAGAATGATACTCAAAGATTCTTCATTATTTCTTCCCGAGTTATACAAGTGAAGCTGATGTTTTAATTTGGGATGTGTCTTCGCTATCGTTTTTGTGAAGGTGGTACAATCTTGAGCTGATCATCAGCTACTGACAGTAATATCCGTCTAACATTTTTATTCATTTTGGTCCAATTTAATATACATCACCACCCAAAACATACTGGGCAAAGCCCTAAAAAAATACTTCTCCGATATTTCCAGCACTGACCCACCAAAGTATTTTTAAATATCCTCTAAATCCATTTCCCTCGAATGCAGATAATGAACATAGTCAATACAATAGGCATGGCCCGATTGTAGATGGATGGTGAAGAAGACCTAGACCTAGATAAAGAATCTTGAAGGTTTCAGTGAACGACATTACAATTTAACTTCAGCTAAACCTTGTTATCTATGATGCCTGGCAACTTTAATCAACTACAGTATCCCATTAATGAAATTGAATAACATTGCCACAAGTTGTTCGTTTCTCAAGCTCCACGTTATGTCTTATGTTAATTATCAGTACCATGAATATTGACTACATGCCTGCAACAGAACACAAAGATTGATTGGTCGTCTTTTGAAAGAGGGAAGAGGGCGGTATAAGCATTCAGACCAAGTTCACATTATTTCATATCATGATGGAAATGGTTGATTGATTGATTTGAATT
>NW_022726001.1:0-695 GCF_011630105.1 Anneissia japonica
TTGTTCTCCTTCAATCCATATTCCAGCTATAATATTCCCAATTAAGTTACGTACGATGATTTAGGCCCTAGGTTAGGCCTTGGCTCAGCAACACAACCCAACGAATGACCGCCGGTATAATTATATATAGGCCTACCTAGCCTAGGCTACTGAACGTGGGTAGCACCGGGACTGGGCAGGTAGGCCTAGCCTAGGCCATAGGCCTAGAGCTTGGTCTTTAAATAGAAAGAAGAGGCTTCACGAGTTATTCAAGAGATAGACTATTGTAAATGTTGATTATTTTAAGCATCTAGGCTTGGTAGGACTGGAGTTCGAGTTACTTGAAAGCAATTAAATTAGCATTGTTTGAAAAAACAAGAGCGACTGCACCAGTAGTACAGGGGTGCAGGTCAACTCGGCCACAAGTCAACTCGGCCACAGTCAACTCGGCCACAAGTCAACTCGGCCACAAGTCAACTCGGCCACAAGTCAACTTGGCCACAAATCAACTCGGCCACAAGGCAACTCGGCCACAAGTTATGTTCGGCTACAGCCAACTCGGCCACAAGTCAACTCGGCCACAAGTCAACTCGGCCACAAATCAACTCGGCCACAAGTCAACTCGGCCACAAGTTATTTAATGTAAATAAGTTTTGCATCCTTTTTCTTCAATATATGATTGAAATAAAGTACACAGTATGTTTTAGTAAAACAGG
>NW_022726002.1:0-597 GCF_011630105.1 Anneissia japonica
GGCAACAGAATGAACTGTCTTTTACTACGCAACTGTTTATGTTCAAAATACCAATTGTAATCTCAACAAATAATTATGTAATAATTTCGGTATTATATTTATGAAATTATTATGAAATTGTTAAATTCATTTTATATAGTTTTTTTTTTAAACAATTCTGCGTCCGTTGGCTTTTAACAATGCCTTCCCGTCTCTTTCTTTCAAGTATTATTATCTTGACACAGCCTAGCCTAGACTGAAATGTTAATTGTTATTGAAATGGTAAGAAAAAGGCCTAGTTCTTATTCAAATGTAACTATTAATAATGGTTTCAGTTATACCTAAGGGATAGAGGATGCATTCGTAGGCCTACTATCGACACAGTGCAATAAGCCTAGTAACATAAATGTATTTGAGCAATTAAATTGGAGTTGAATAGCTTAGTGGTTAAGATGCTTGCCAGGGTCCTGGGTACAGTTCCTGTGACAGCATAACTTTTTCTCACAACCTGTAGGCCTAGTGTGGATGTGGAGGAAGTTAAAAAAAAAAAGAAAAAAGAAGAATGCCGGTAATTAGTTTGGTGATTTTAATGTTTTAATTCAGAACACCTTTGTTAAG
>NW_022726003.1:0-712 GCF_011630105.1 Anneissia japonica
TATGGAACTACAAAAATGGACTTTGCTTACTTCATCATGTTTATTCTCAGACTCTACAAATCTGTTTCAAATGGCCACACTTTATTGTGTGCGGTGATGATACTGTTCATGCTAGACATAGAACTATAATAACTAATATATATAAATAGCACGGAACTAAGCATGTATATATGGACCCTTGCAGACTCTAACATTAAATACACTATAAAATGGAAAATCAAACAATGCAAAACATATTCGAACATTACTAAACGATGTAATTTATGTTTATATGAGAAACTCATTATCATATGTCACCCTGAACTATGTTCATTTAACAGTAAAAATGAACTAGTATCAACATGCAGACATAGAAGGAAATTCTTACTCAGTCATAGATAGCTCAGCAACTATCTTCCTAGCATAAACGCATATATAATCAATTTCTATATAATCAGCTAATTAGTCATGCAATGTACTGTTCACTTACTACCTGATTATAATATGTATGACCTTGTAGGCCTAGGTTGTGCCATTCATGTGTTGTAGGTCGACCTGACGAGTGCCATCTCTACTGGCCATATGAAACAGATTTGTAGTCTGAGAATAAACATAATGAAGTAAGTTCATTTGTGTAGTTTGATTTATTAAGCTCAACCCCAAGTGGTATTGAGCACTCTGCCCAGACGATCTGGTACCTTAATAATGGTGTGTGTGTGTGTGTGTGTTTAAC
>NW_022726004.1:0-979 GCF_011630105.1 Anneissia japonica
CGCACGCGGCGCCCTTCTTTTTCAACTAATAAAGGAAAACTTTATCACTAATCAGAGTCCGGTCATACGATTCTGCGCTTTTGTGTCTTTCATTTTATTGTTTTGATTTATTTATACCTACTTATTTTTATCTTATGGATAATGGCAAACGATTTTAACATCCGCAAAAGAGGTTATGTATTCACAGTTATTATGTACAGCCGCACGCGGCGCCCCATTGTTTGTATTCCCACCATGCATTTCGGTGGAGTTTTTTCCTGTGGGGAGAACGCTATCTTGTGTTTCTATCTTTGATGATCCCCTCGAATTAGCATTCGCTCACACCACGTCACATGTTGAGATTGAGGCTCAGCTTAGTTCTTTTGCACCGTTTCTGCCTCTAATTATTGAGAATCATGGTTAATGTGGTGTTTGTTCACCCTGACTTAGGCATTGGTGGAGCAGAACGACTTATAGTTGATGCTGCTTTAGCTTTGCAAGAACAGGGACATTCAGTGAAGATGTTTACAGGTCATCATAACCCAGAGCACTGTTTCTCAGAGACCCGAGATGGCAAGCTGAGTGTTGTTGTTGTGGGGGACTGGTTACCCAGAAGCGTGTTTGGTGTCTGTTATGCGCTATGTGCATACATCCGAATGATATATGTCGCATTATATGTATCGATTTTTAGTGGGGAAGAATATGATGTTGTTTTATGTGATCAGATATCGGCATGCATTCCATTCTTGAAGTTAAAATCTGGAAAAGTAAGTTAATTACTAGGCTTTAAGACTAGGGCCTCCCTAGGCCATGCCTAGCTAGCTAGGCACTCAAGTCCTAAGGCCTAGGCAGCCTTAAGGATTCAGGAAGCCTAGCCCAGGGCCTAGGCCTAGCTAGAGAGAGCTGCAGTAAGCCTACTGCCATGCATAGTTTGAGACGTTTGCACAATTCAATTTGCAGATTGTGCAAGCGCTTCCTTACACATTTTGAAAACTTTGCA
>NW_022726005.1:0-938 GCF_011630105.1 Anneissia japonica
TTTCTTCACACACATCACATTTATTGGCTAAACATTTTACAGTAGTTGTTTTTTAGTGATAAAATCAAAATGAAATACGTTTTTTAACCGATCAGCGGACAAATAACGTAGCTAATAAAGCTGCTTTTGCCTTGCCTTCATGCTCAAATCTCAAGCAAAGGCCGTTGTGTAGCGGTCTCAACGTTTGTATAATACTCTAAACTTTCCGTGTCGCGCGGGTTTGTTCTTGTCTAGTCTTTCTTGATTGCTTGCGGTCAGAGGTATTTGAATGTTTGTAAATAAACTAACAATAAACTAAAATGTTCGTGTCGAGCGAGTCGTTCTTGTCTAGTCTTGTCTTGATTGCTTGTGGTCAGTTCGTACGTTTGTATGATACACTAAACATTTCGTGTCGAGAGAGTTGTTCCAGTTTAGTTTTTTCTTGATTGCTTGCCGTTGGATACTACTACTACATTTAAAACATATTTTAACCTCATTCGTCTGAGGTTCTCATTAACATTGTCAAATTTTACCTTTAGGGACAGTATTTTTATTATGGAACTGTTTTCACCCTCTCCATTGTCTTGGCACGCACCCGCTACCGCCAAATCCTGCATTAAAGAATGGTGAAATTTCAGAAAATGTCCTCAAAATTTTAAGGGTGGTGCACAAAATTCTAAAGGGTGGATACAAACAATTGCTATTTTAGTGCATAGCAAGTGACACGCTAAGTCTGTTTATTGACATTTGCATTAATATTTTTTGAAGCGTGGTTCCAATATTTTAAGCATGGCGTATAAATTGCCTTTTTAATTTTTTTATTTAAATTATGTTATTTCTGTGAGTATCCTACGTGAAAAGATATTTTTATCTGCCATTAAAGATCCTAGTTAATCGTTTATCATATTATTAATTTATTTACATATATTCTTGTTATAATAATGATTTACTATAAATAT
>NW_022726006.1:0-1650 GCF_011630105.1 Anneissia japonica
TGGCGACTATTCACGCATCGCGACAAATTCCAAATAGTTCGTTAACAAAAAAATTATTAAAATACATTTGGATTAGAAGCTATTTGAGAAACTTTTCCTCAGCCTTAATTAATATATGCTCTACCGATTTACACAAAAATCAGCTGGTCCATCTGTTGCTGGGACAGAACTGAACGATACAGATTACAGCTGATGGCATACAGGGTACTCTTAAAGCTTCTCATCGGAGTTAAAAATAATTTATTTTTATTTATGTTTTATGTTCAATCACACTGTACTCACTGTGATACTTATTGCTAATGATTTTCCAAATAAACAAGAAAAGGTCATTGAGAGTCACATGGGGAATTGGCGGAGTAGCAGCGTACGATACTGAGCTTTAGGCGTCGCCTCCTTTTCCTGGGCCTCCAAGCGAGCAAGGAGAGCTGGGTCGAAGGGGACCACCGGACAAGATGTAACAATCCGCAACGGACAGGCTTTCTTGAACGCAGACCAACGATAGTTCGGTGGTTCAGCATCGGCGGTCCCCTCCTTTTTCCCTGAAAGGGAGGCTACTGTACCTCCTCATCAGCAAAAGACGGAAGTTCCGGCAGCTGTTCAGGGTGAAGAGGAGGAGGAGAGGCCGGAGGCGGCACCGTCGCGGCATTCCAAGTGTCTGGCAGTGCAGCCTACACCTCCGCAGCAATTGCCTCCATAATTTTCAGGAGCTAGTTGCGGACAGTGGTGGAGACAAAACTTCAGAGGTCAACGCTTCCACACCTACAGGAGCCGGAGCCACCGACAAACGGTTGGCCAGCCAGGTCTGGACAACCACAAATCAAGATGGTGCCCATCTCACGCAAATCTCACAAGAAGTTCCAGCGTCACACTCCCTTACTCACAGGTAAGTATTCACGAAGTAGACTGCCATTAATTACTAATAACAGAAAAAAAATAAAATAATTATAGAAAATAAACTAAAATGTCTTAAAATTGAAAAAAAAAAAATAAATAATTGAATACCAAGACACGATTCGAACTCACGACATTCGGTTCCTTAGAAAACATCGTTAACTAACCACGCCATCCATGCAACATGACCTATTAGTGGTAATGGTAGTACTGTACAGTCCTTGCTGAAACCCGTTTTGTTTTGTACTGTAGGTGTATGGAGCACCCTGGGGTTCAACGTAAAAAAAGTGAATGTTTTTTGGATTTCACCTCTATCTAGTTTACGTGTACAAAATTTCCTGCATGTGTGTTCAAAACCGGGGAAGCTACGCTTTTAAAGTTCTGATAGCAACAAGAACAACAACAAGAAGTGAGGTTCAAAAAAAATAAAATGATGATCTTAAAATGACACAAATGAACATTTTATTGTCAGGGACGGATCCGGTAGGGGGCTCCCCTTTGAAAAATTCTGGATCCGCCCCCCGATTGTGTACTCTTTCAGGAGAGAGGGAGTAAGTAAAAGAGTATGTTGTGTACTCTTATGAAAATGATGAAAATACTGTAATAGATGATCCAATCTGAGCTAATCTGAGTATTTAAAACATTTGACATAATGCTTTCAGAATATAGAATGATTCGTTTTCTTTCAATTACCATTTTAAGATTATGATTATGTATAAACTTAGAAATCTCATGAATATAGATGCTTATCTGGCAAGT
>NW_022726007.1:0-315 GCF_011630105.1 Anneissia japonica
GCCATATTTCGAGTACTTTTCCGAAAAACTTCAAACTTTCAATGGAATAGTGTTTGTTTCAGGCTATATTTCTTTGCCTAATAAAAAAAAGTACATCTTGACTCAACTTTTTAACATTGTGACTTTTTGCACAAAAGTGCTCATCTTGCCGATTTTAGCACTTAGTGCAAAATTTTTGACTGTCTGCCATATTTCGAGTACTTTTCAGAAAAACAACAAACTTTCAATGGAATTGTGTTTGTTTCAGTTTGCCTAACAAAAAAAAAAAAAAAAAATTACATTTTGACTCAACTTTTTAACATTGTCACTTTTACA
>NW_022726007.1:340-1013 GCF_011630105.1 Anneissia japonica
AGAACTTAGTGCAAATTTTTGACTTTCCGCCATATTTCGAGTACTTTTCAGAAAAACTTCAAACTTTCAATGGAATAGTGTTTGTTTCAGGCTATCTCACTTTGCATAACAAAAAAAATTTACATTTTAAATCAACTTTTTAACATTGTCACTTTTTGCACAAAAGGGCTTATCTCGCCGAGTTGAGCACTTAGTGCAAATTTTTGACTCTCTGCCATATTTCGAGTACTTTTCGGAAAAACTTCAAACTTTCAATGGAATAGTGTTTGTTTCAGGCTATCCCACTTTGCCTAATAAAAAAAAAATTACATTTTGACTCAACTTGTTAACATTGTCACTTGTAAACATTGTAAATATTGTCACATACAAAATTCTACTTCTTTTGGATAATGCTCCGTCACACACCCCTCCCCCTTCCCCAAAAGAAGAACTCGTTTCTGACGATGGGAACATCTGGGTTGAGTAACTTCCCCTAAACACCACTAGCCTGATTCAACCTATGGACCAGGGGATCTTCGAACCCCTGAAACGACTCTACAGTCTGGAGAAGAGCCGAACAACGACTCCGATCCTCATCAAAGAAACCATCATGATGACGATGACTCGGCAGAATTCGATTTAATGTTTGAAGAACTCGGATACCAAGCCGATGATAACGAGTAGATGGGACCTG
>NW_022726008.1:0-1597 GCF_011630105.1 Anneissia japonica
CCTTTGTTACACCAATCCATATCAGGAGAGATTGAACATCCAAAACACTGAATCTTACCTTTATTTGTGATACAGCAATTCAGCTTCTTTGTGTTTCTTATATCAGGTGGGTGAGGGCTGGATATGTTTGCATAGTCGTTGATTGTTACAACTGTGATATAAAGGGAAAAAAATAGTACCATATTACAAACAAACCAAAACAGTAGTAGCATACTGTATTTGATATTTCTGGCATAATTAGCATAGAAACAACATGATTGAATGGCAATCTAGTGCAGAGACCGATTTAACAATTGAAATTACATTTGACAAGCTAAATGAAGCCTGAAGGGTACAATTTTACAGAAGACACATTTACACTGAAAACTGAATAAACTCTAACCATGTAGAAGTGAAAATAAGGTGTCATGCCCATACCAGCCTACATACAACTGAAGCAAATCACTGGCTGTTTTTTTTTAAACTTCAGTACCATTATCACGGCCTATTCTGTACATTATTATTACTGTTGATGATGCAATATTTAAATCTATGACTGGACTTGATCCCCATCAATGTGACTCACTGTTTGCACGGTATACCAGCGGTGAATACACAGATGTCCAAAAAGGGGGAAGAAAATGGGGCCGAACGAGATAACACTAGTATAGTGGGTCCAAGGGCATGGCCCCGTGAAATTTTTGTTTTTTTTTGACACCCAAAAATAACCTCTGATGCGTTTTTGTGATCAATTATTTCTTTCTCTATTCTTTCTTTTATTTTCACTTTTGCAAAATTGGGGGCCGGGGCCAGCCCGTCTCCCATGTAGACTGTCTAGCCAATTCAAAGAATTTAAGAACTAATAATAATAATATTCCCATGGGAACCGGTTCACGAGGAACAGTCCGTGCGAATGTCTCTTCTTTTGTATACCTCTTTTCCCTGGTTATACCTAGCCTAGCTAGGCTAGGCCTAGATATTTCAAGTCTTGGTTATTTAGTAGTACAGTACAATAGTAGGCCCCTACATCTGGCTGGCTAGCTAGTTAGTAGTAGAGCACTAATTGCTTAGCACTGTTACTCTACTACTAGGCCTAGGCTAGGCCTATAGTATACTAGACCCGCCTAGCCTATGCCTGTTGTACTAGGCCTAGGCCTACTCTACCCCTACGACACGATGGCTGAAAAATTACTTACGGCCTTCTTGAATTTTGGAAATTACTTGGGATCTTGATGGGTTCAGTTTAGCTCGATGCCGCCGCCACTTTCTATTTCTCTTTGGCATATTCACCACTCGTAGTCATATAAACCTCTATCTAGGGCCTAGGCTAGGCCTAGTTAGGCCTATCACTTTCCCATAATATTATTTTTCAGTCGATATCCGATACCCGCTATCGAAAGCAACAACTTCCAACACTTGGTTATGGAACGCCGGGAGTGCCTTTAGTGAGCATTGCAATACATATTTCCATAGTCTTGGAATTTTCGATCAAGTAAAGCAGCGACAATTAAAAGAAATGTGCATTTTCTTAACTGAAAATGGTAGTGGAGGTAGTAGTAATGATGGTTATTATTATTATGATGACGGTAATGATGATGATAGTGATGTTGTTGTTGTT
>NW_022726009.1:0-1649 GCF_011630105.1 Anneissia japonica
AAAAAAAAAAAAAAAAAAAAAAAAAGAAAAGAAGCCCATGGGCTTCTTTTCAAGATAGCATAGGCTTTTTTTTTCGAGATAGTACAGTATATACACTACACCTGAATTACAAAAAAATAAATTAATTAAAACCAAACTTGGTTTATACAGTAGTTTAGGTGATTTAATGCCAGTTATATACACTCCATGCTGCAGATTGATGTTACAGTGGCCGTATATATTATTTTATAGTACAAATTCAGAAAATGCACAACACTCATTTTGAAAAGAAGCCCCCTATTTGCAAAAGTAGCCTCGAAAAGAAGCCCATCTTGAAGAGAAGCCCATTAACTCGCAAAAAAAAAAAATAATAATTGTATGAAAATGATGCCTGAAATCCTGGGATTTCTATACCATAGAAACAACACTTAAATACATTTTGTTATATTAAATGAGGAATATCTTAAAGCCACTTTATTCCAAATCTCCTATATAGGTTAATGGTTAATGAGAATTCTAAATAACAGCAGCACAATATAATAATTGGGACTGTTGGTCGTCGGATTGAAACGTTGGAAGATCCTCCTGTAGTAGATTATCCGGACACAGCCGTTATCTCTTCAGCCTTGAATTATCATTTTCGTTCGAGACATCAGATCGAATTTTCCTATGATAATTAAAACGGAAAGCCGACGCATTTACGCATTTATACGATCATGGTACGATTGGTGTGTGGGCGTCTTAGCTTTGTCGCACACTGTAATTGAGAAATGATAGTGTTTACATTTTCAATGTAGGAGAATGCAGGTACACACCTATGTGTGGGGTGACACGCTGGAACACCACATTACATTAGTAGGCCTACTGATCAGGCTTTGGGGGAAAATAGTTTGGATTAAAAGACTAAATTGTAAAAACTGGCCTAACATTTCACTATTCTTATAGCCTGGTTTCCATAAGAAGTCGCTACACGCTATTGCCGACTCTTTTGGCGACGCTGATTGGTCAATTTAGTCAGGGAGCGTTCCTGATTGCGTCGGGAACAGCTATATACGTAGTTCAAGGATTGCAGTGAAATCGCTCTAGCGACTGTGTAGCGATTCTATGGAAACCAGGCTTATCTGTAATGATATGTATGTACTGAAATGAAAATTACAATAACAAGGTACAGTACATAGGGGACGTGTATACAATATATCACCTCATGCTTAACTGTTCAAAATATTTTGAAATGTGATTTTACTTTACAATACCACTATTGATAATGTTGATGATGAGCAATACGTTTATTGCATCAGTAGTGACAAGATAGACAGTGAAGTGTAAACATCCGCAAATGTTAGTCTGCCAATATCTACAATGTTAGGTATGCCGACCAATCAGATTCATCGCACATAAATTATGAATTATCGAACTTATAACACTCGCTTTCCTGTGGCGAATATCATTTTTAATATGACTCACATAGGAATTCCGAATACTTACGGATTTTCCTTCGCCGTCATTAAACTAAACTTTACATACGAGCGATTGGACTGAGCGATGATAATAGGGTTCACTGAAACTGTTAGGAAAAATTAATTATATTGGTATTATCTACTATAGTACTGTTCTTACAAAGTTAAGTAAACAACCTCATTGAGCCGCGGCGCCTCCCCCCCCCCCCCCCC
>NW_022726010.1:0-501 GCF_011630105.1 Anneissia japonica
GAGGGAAGATAGGCTACGGTCTCCACATCACCGAGGGGATGTTCCCCGAATTTAGAGCAGTTAATGTATGTTTTATATACCTCATACATAGATTCTACGAGGCCTAAAAAAGTACTTACTTCCTAGCCTGTTATATTAGAGGCATACTAGACCTACTAATACTACTACTACTTCTACTCGACTAGCTAGGCCTACCCTAGGTGATCAAATAGTGTGTCTAGCTCTTCTTTGCTTATTTCCTCAATTTCAACAGCACCCATCGTCTTGCAATATATTTGTCGAATATTGATAAGACATTTAATTTGTCTTTTGGTGCTTTGCTATCAGCTTCATCAAGAAGTAATGCTAGGCTTAGGCTAGTCCTCCTTCATTTCGAAACGAGCAGCCTCCATTAATTTGTTTATCGTCACTCACTAATCTGTGACGTGGTCAGGGGATAATCTCATCGTAGAGGTCGCAGTCCCCTTTACCGTCAACAGTGCGATGTAATGGGCCTAGAGT
>NW_022726011.1:0-1919 GCF_011630105.1 Anneissia japonica
CTTATATATGATTTATTATATTTAAGATCGTGGTACCCTGATCAAATTTTTTATGCCAGTAAATGGAGGTAAAGGAACTTTATCGCAAGAAATAAACCTTGAAGTAAGTTTTCATTAATAAGAACTTAATAATATTAGGACCTACATTAAGATAATGATGTCAAGTAGTTAGTGCAACTGTTACAGTGTATACGAGATTTGCAAGATCCCTAATCGGGGGTCTGACGTAGTACACACACACCTCAGGAAAATTTAAGAATAGGCACCTTTAGATGCCCGGAAATGGCACTCTCATATTGTAAAAATGCATTTTCAAAGCAGTGTTCTCTGACAAAATGAATGGCTTTTTGCCAGATTTCAACATTGCCCGTCGGGGGTTCCTGTTCCCCCTGGACCCTGGCTTGGTATGTGCCGTAGTTTGAATCCTAAGTCACTGATATTCCACTCCCCTTGCCACTTGACAAGACTTTGATTAAAGAACCCAGAGATGTGTCCATGCTTATCCTGGCTAGATGTGGCCTCAGTAATTGTAACGGTGAGGATTTAGAATCAGAGGGACCGAGTTTCACATTTCACAATGCCGTCTTGTTTGTGTTTCTAGGAAGACACTTCTCTAATTAACACTTGCCTCAGATAGGACGAGGGTATTTTTCATGTGTATAATTTCACATTGCATATAATTATTTAAAAAAAAACTCATTACACTATTTAAGAAAGTATAACTGTACAGGGAATTGTCTGTCAGCGCTTGCCCCTGGGGCTTGTTAGCCAGGGAATACTCCATTGGTAGGCATTGTGCTGCAGCCACCATAGGTTCCTAGGTTCCTAAGTGCCTACTGTAAACCAAAATTTCTCTTTTGATTTGCAACAAGGGTACATTGCAAGTACATAAAATATTTTTGTACAAAGAATTTTACCAACAATAAGGGCCATATAGGGGTCCTTCACAATTTTCAACATTTTCACAAGTGTACTAACGTACTTTTATACATATATATACATTTACTTTTGCTTTAGTTCTTGGTACCAAGGATTCTTGGTAAAAAATCTGTAGTAAACAGTGGTTCCAAGTGTCCCGGAAGTCGCAGAACTCTCTCAGAAATCGGGACTGCCTCCAGCACTCCTGCAAGCAAGCAAAATTCTCCAGGAAAATAACTTATCTCCTGCAAATTCATGATTATTTGTATGGTTTTACTGCTTCATCATCAATTGTCTCATGGAAGTCAGTACCAATGGGTATCAACCATGTGTAGCAAAATAAAATTAAATATGCTTTAAAGAAAGCTCATTTATTTAGATCTCCCCAAGGGATTCCCGCCAACTTGTAACCCCTGAGTAAATCTGTAAAATGGTTTCTCATTTTGTCTCATTGGCCAATCTTTTGACCTTTTTAAATGAGCGCAAATTGGACATATGAAATATGAAGTGTTATTATCCATATAGGTAATGGAACCTGTGTTGACAATGGAGCTCTGGCCAAATTATGAATGGATTTTTGTTGGAACTGAAAATGCAATTCAAAGGATTCCGCTTGACCATTGCGGTGCTTATAGCAATTCAGATTTCCAAAAATGCTTAGCAAAAGATCCACATTGCACGTAAGTGATATTTACATTATACCTAAATACAGTATGTTTGACCATTGCCAGGCCCGTAACCAGGGGGTTTGGAGGAATCGGACGATTCCCCCCCCCCCACAGAATAGGGAGTCCTGCTCTTTTAGACCAACACAAAACACAACTTTATAAGTGCGATTTATGCACTTTTCAATGTGTGACTTGGCCTTATAAGCCTGTGACATGCACTGTAGTTTTTATGCGTGACTATACTCAAAAGACGTTCTGCACAGTAAAGGAAGATGATTGTATATGATATGATCCTTCCTGTTGACTTCCTATAATTTGATCTACTAACAATAT
>NW_022726011.1:3835-5630 GCF_011630105.1 Anneissia japonica
TATTATTATTATTATTATTATTATTATTTATTATTATTATTATTATTATTATTATTATTATTATTATTATTATTATTATTAACAAAAATAAGAAAACATTAAAAAACTGCTGAACAAATAAAAAAACTCGTTAACACGAGGGAAAAATATTCAGATACTCTGAACATATCTCAGTGAAATAATACCATTGAATAATTACTGTGTATGTTACTTCAATTTGTTACACATTTATTTATTTTTATTTTTTTTTTATTGTCTATTCTTTTCGTGTAATTTTGAATTAGCTTAGGTGCTTGTGCTTATTTATTGAATTTGTATTTTTTATTGTACATTTTAAAAGAAAACTGAACTAGCAAATGTCATTTGACAAAAACATGTGATAGGTACCTAAATATGGTCATGATGGCATCATATCATGACCATGTAGCCACATCATGACTATATATGGGCATACAATACTTTTCGTCAAGGAAAATCTGATGGTAGAGACAGAGCTTAAAGCCAGACTCCGAAGGGAAAAAGAGTGTTGATATGTCGTACAACTGATTCTTCTAAGACACAAAAACCATATTTGACGAAGAACTTGGGAGCGGTCAATGAGATCATGGGCGTTGATCGGTAGAGGACAGAGAGGACAGGGGGACACATCCCCCATTTTTCAAAGTAGGGGGTATCATATCAATTGTCCCCACCCCCACTTTTTACCAATCTTCTATAGTTACAACCCCACCTTCCAAAACATAGTGAATATTATTATGAATGATGGTCTTGAATTTTGTCTATTCACTTGTGCTCGGTTCCATTTTGTATCCACCTCAGTAAACACTCCATCGATTTTATGGGTGCAACAGTTATCAGAGGCTTAATTTATTGTGAAAGGATAATGATCCATGGTCGATTTTCTAACAGGTGGGGGAGGGGGGAGTCCTTCCCTGGGTCCCTCTCTATTTCAAATTCCTAGATCCAGCACTGTTTTTTGAAAAAGTACTGTAGTATCAAAATAAATGTTAATTGCATTCCTTAAAATCAATTAGATACAACTTATAAAAGGTTATAGACACCAGAGCTTCCAGGCGCCTCACCCCCAGAACCCCCATCAGACCCCAGGCAGCTCAGCCAAGGCTTGGACCTACGGCTCAAGACTCCCATATATCACAATTCGTCACCCCCCCCCCCCAACTCCCAACTTTTAACCACGGATCGATATGCGGTAGAGAATATTTAAAAAACTGGGGGGGAAAAAGGAGTGCAGTGTAACAGTCTTTTTTTTTTTACTTTTTAAATATTCAAAAATCTGAAAATTGTTATAAACCGCTCCCAAGTTTTTGTCAAAATGGTTGTACTGTACAACATATCAAAAAATTGTTTTCCTGGCTTTCATTTTTCTTATCCAGGCTGCACTATAGACATTATACTGTATTCATTTACATTTTACTTAAAACTTGTTTATTTCAATCAATTTTATCCTTTTATAGGTTTGACTGTCACTGATGACTCATATAAACTGAGAGAAAGTGAAAAAAATAGACTTGACAATCTCGACAAAGTAACCAATACTGCGTATGAAATGTCCAGCAGCAATGTAAGTGAACTGTTTACTTTTTGGAAATTCATAAAATTGAAAATTTAAAATAATTTTTATATTTCAGATGTAGCAAACTACCATAGTTATAATTGATTATATAATAAATATAAAAAAATACTGTAAAAACTTGAATAGAAGCCCTGGATTTTTTTTTTGGCAAACTTTGGATGGGCTTCTTTTTTAGGAAGCAAAAACATCAATCTGTATCAT
>NW_022726012.1:0-2104 GCF_011630105.1 Anneissia japonica
CAACAAGTACCACATCGTCAGCCCAAAAGAGGCTACCAATTTTTACGTCATAAATGCATACGCCGAGAGTTCTCTCTATAATGATTTTGTTCAATTCGTTTATAAAAATTGAAAAAAGGACTGGTGATAGAGAGCAACCTTGCTTAACACCTTCATTATCAGTGAATAGTTCAGATTCAAGGTCATTGCATGATACCTTACATTTTACATCAGTATATAGGCCTTTGATAATATTTAACAAGCTACCCTTAATACCAATATGTTTGATTGAGTATATAAGTCCATCTCTCCAGACTGTCAAAAGCTTTTTTGAAGTCTAAGAAGGCCAGATGGGTTTTTTTTTGCCTTCTGCATGACAGGTAGCTATTATACCTTTCAACACAAATATGTGATCATCGCAACGTCTATTCTTTCTAAAACCACCTTGCACCTCTGTTAAAAGATCATAGTCTTCAATAAATTTTGACACAATCTGGGAGATGATTCTATTATAAACCTTAGACACGCATGAATTTAATGTGATCCCTCTATAATTGTTCAGGTCTCTTTGATCACCTTTCTTGAAAATTGGTATTATTGTTCCTACATTCCATTCTGCAGGTAATTTTTCTAAGTTGGAAAATCTTTTAAATAGATTATACACTGATATTATCATAATATCCCCTCCATTTTTAATAATCTCATTCGTTATTGAATCAATACCTGGACTTTTATTGTTTTTACACTGGGATACAGCGTCTAATATGTTTTAAATCATTATCAAAGTGGAGCACATTCGTTAAATTATCGTGCAGTGTGTTTGTTTTGTTAATCTTATCATTAATGTTCCCTATGTTACAGAAATGTGATTTAAGTGAAGATCTAACTGTTTCTGGATCTGATGAAGTTATATTTGAGCCCGGAATAAAAATAGATTTTACATTATTTTTATGTTTAATTCCCTTTAGTTCGGTCCATTTTCATCTAAATTTTGTGGGTTCCAGTCTTCTAATTTATATTTTATTTCTTCTTTAAAAGGTTCCCAATTCTGATCTTTTGAGATGTTCCAATATAGTTTATTTTCCGGCATATGTTTATTGTAATCTTTATTTGATGTGTTACTTAATTCAAGAATTAGCATATTGTGATCACTGCCTATATGGTATATTCCAAAGTCATCGATTAAAAATTCTTGTGTGATATCAAATACATTTTGCGATACAATGACATAATCAATAACACTTTTTTTTTTTTTTGGAACCAAGTGTGTATACCTGTACATTTAGCACTTCCGTTAAGCATGATAAGTTCACTATCATCACAGAATTAAATAAGGCCTTTACTGTTGTAGTTAATACAATCATCCCTACCATTTATATTTGACCCAACTTTACCATTGAAATCACCTAAAATTATTATGTTTGGGTCTTCATAATTTTCTTTAATTGTTAAGGTTTCTGCTAGAAGTGATATGTATAGTTCATCCGTTAATACTTTATTTGTTCCATCACAGGGGAAATACACAATGGCTAAAAAGAAGAACGAGTCAGGCGAATCATTAATCTGGGCTTTAATCCAAAGTCGTTCTAAAGTGTCTGATTTTGTATCTAATATACTGTCGTCGATAATTTTGATGTTTTCTTTTATAAGAAAACCAATGCCTCCTTGGCTTTTCTTCAAATCATTACACCTAGTTTTGCCTATCCAATTATAACCATGTATTTTAACACAGTCTTCATCTTTTAAAAATGTTTCTGTCATTCCAAAAATACCAATATTATTAGTTTCAATGAATTTTTTAATTTCATACTTTTTACTTTTAAAGCCGCGGACGTTATTATAGGCTAGTTTGAGGTTATTATTAATGTTCGCTTTTTTCTTTTTGCCTCGTCTAACAGGTTTATGGCCATTGTGCTTTCTCTTATTATCTATTACAAAGCGTTCGTTATCATGACAATCATTGTTAGAATCTTTCAGCCCCTGTCGTTGTGGAATGATGTGAACATCTACCAAGAAGGGCCTCTTTACGGCTGCTAGGTAGTCACGGACCACGCCCATACGCAATTCAGCACAATGACGCTGCAAGTTATGGGTTATTCTCCTACCTTTACCTTTATCCTACCTT
>NW_022726013.1:0-506 GCF_011630105.1 Anneissia japonica
AGATACAGTATATGTAAAAATATCAACTTTTTTTACAGCTCATAGTTGATTCGAAAAAACTGTTTTAAAAAAAATGATGTAGAGAAATGCCATCAAATGGGCTTTAAAAACTCTAATACCCTGGAGCGCAATGGCGCTTCGCCCCCTTGACCCCCGACCAGGGCTTTGCCCCTGGACCCCGATGGGGGCCTAGGCGGCCCCCCCCCCTATACCCCGGCCTATTTCAATTTACTCTCCTGTTACTTTCAAATTTCTCCTGCTACTCAAATTCATAAATAAACCCCTGAACAGCCCATTCGTGCCGAATCTGTGTCAGCGAAATTTCGAATTACTAATTCGTAATTTCCGATTTAGTAGGCATAATTCGTAATCTCGAATCTGTGGACGCTAATGCTCCATTAAACGCTGCACCAAATGTGTGTTTTTTTTTCGTATGAAATTAGTTGTCTTCAATGTTAACAAAATGTATTTATTTATTTAAAGTACAGTACCACTTAAAGTAAACA
>NW_022726014.1:0-558 GCF_011630105.1 Anneissia japonica
TACGGCATTTCGACGGATATTCGTCACCACATGTGAACCATCCTGAGCTCTGCTTACTAAAAATATGTGGTAATTGTGCGATAGTATTAGCATTTGCATACACGAAAACACTTTGGTTATGTTTTTTTTTTTTTCTTTTTTTTACATTTACATCCAGCGCATCTGGCCAACTGAATTGTTTAAATGCTTAAATAATTGAAAACATAAATTATTTGGATTAAATTTTCATATAATTTATTATTATTATTATTATTATTATTATTATTATTATTATATTGTTTAAATGCTTAAATAATTGAAAACATAAATTATGTGGATTAAATTTTCAGGGACATGTTCCCTATTTGCCTACCAGTCTTATTACATTTTGAGTGAAATAAAATTATGAATTATGAATTATACCAATGTCATCTATCGATAAAAACATCGATTCAATTAATTAACAGCAGCTTCTCACACTGTGGCAGTGTCGATAGAAAACGGCTACTTTTTTACACTGCAGCAGTGCCGATAGAAAACGGCAGCTTTTTTGGCACTGCGGCAGTGCCGATAGAAAAC
>NW_022726015.1:0-621 GCF_011630105.1 Anneissia japonica
CAAATATTTGGTTTTAGTTTAGTTTAATTAAGTTCAAATGATTGGTTTGATGATTATCAATAAATGTTATGACAATGCTTTGGTAATTGGAATCATTTCAAGGCCTGTTACTTTCTTATTCATCCCAAAGCCTTTCATTTTTCTTTCACTTTTGCTTCAAATGTTCCTGATCTTTACTTTTCTTGTCCTTTCTTATGTTTCCTTGTCTTATCTTTCACATGCCTTTCTTAGATTCCTTATCTTTCCTTTCATTTTCTTTCTTATAATTCGTATCTGTCTTTCATATATCATTCTTATATTTTTTATCATTTCTTTTCTTTTTTCCCCTAATGTTCCCATGTCTATCTTTCCTTTCTTTTCTTTTTCTCATCTTGTCTTGGCATCATATACGGTACAAGATGTAATAGTATTGGTAATGGTGCAGAAGAATCGAGTTTCCTAGTCTTAATATCATGCGTTAATTGAACAATTATTTAATAGTAGGCCTTTGTATTTTCAGAGTGAAAGTAAATGTATTTAACATCAGAATCTAATATCTGAATCAATCACTTGTTTAATTGTTGCATTGATTCAACAAAATTATAATAAAGGCGCGCACAAGAGTCGCGTATAGTAATTCAG
>NW_022726016.1:0-570 GCF_011630105.1 Anneissia japonica
TCGTCTATCACCCGAAGTTTTCATTACGATTATCAAGAACGTACACGATCTATGCCCTAGGCTAGACTTAGCTTGCTGTCGTCACTCTGCTACGTATACTACACTACAACCGCATAACAAAGAAAGCGACCTACGTGGTGCATTCTTAAATATTACACACATTATTTAATTGTATTAGACGATAACACAATATCATTGATTGAACGATCTAACTAGGCCTACCCTTGCATCGCAGTAATACTGAACTAGGCCTAGCTTAGGCCTCATGTTTTTGTGGAAAGCTAGATACTCGTTATGTACCCGACAGTCGGCTGCCTTTATATTTTCACCCGTTTTCAGTTTGCATTCAAAGGGTACATTGCTGCACAGCCAACTGTCGGGGATATAGTACCTTCATATGACTACTCATACGTATACAACAGAAAAACACGTCGCATGGACTAAGTGAAAAATGGAGATCTAAATGAAGAAACGATGTATTTCAGCAAGTATTAAAACATTTTACTTTTATTTTAGGCCTTCTTCAAAATACCTATGCCTACAGCAGATGATTTTTTTGCCGTAAAACCA
>NW_022726017.1:0-560 GCF_011630105.1 Anneissia japonica
ACTAAGGATTGTCCAGGTAGCATAATGGAGGATGAGAAGAATTGTGGTGAGTCACAAATACAGCACCGTTATCATCAGTACTATTGGATTGTCGGATCAATAATATCATCAATATCGCAATCATCATAAGATTTTTCAAATGAATATTGAATACACCTAATGCTTTTACTTAATATTAATTTATATACATAATAATTACTTTCTTGTTATGGTAATTCAAATTAGGTTAAATTTACTAATAATCTAAATATGTCTTCTTTTTATGACATTCTTCGTAATTGGAACCAAGTAATAACACATTGTGTTTTTCTTTTAATTCCTATTCAAAATGGAACTTTGTCAATAAAACTTAACAGCTGACCATTCAAAACAGGGTCAGGAATACGCGCGTGTATAAAAAAAAACACATTATTGTCCCACAAACGCAATTGTTTGCACATGTTTTAACACACTGTCGTTTTGTGGAACCTTACCAACAATATCTAGGTGGTGGGACTTAACGGAAAGGTCAGTTAGTGACTATCCTTAATATGAAGACATATTATAGTGTAAAATGCTTA
>NW_022726018.1:0-822 GCF_011630105.1 Anneissia japonica
ATTTGGGGTCTAATCATATGTTATTCACATCTTTGAGTCTAATGAACATAGTTTCAAAAACCAAGTATGTCAGCCATTTTGAAATTCAAGATGGCTGCCGTAATAATCGTTGAATATCAAATATTCCAGTATATTTCTACTTCTTATCGTTGAAAAATGGTAAATTTGATGTATTCCCATATGTTATTGGGCTCTGCAAGTCCAATAAGCAGTTTCAGTAAGCTATGGCAGCCATTTTAAAATTCAAGATGGCCACCACAAAAATCGTCGAAAATCAAATATTTTAGTATATAATTGCACTTCTCCTCTATAAAAAATGTTAAATTTTGTGTTTAATCATATATGTTATTGAGCTCAATAGTCCAATGAGCATAGTTTCAGAAAGCTAGAATGTCAGCCATTTTGAAATTCAAGATGGCTGCCTTAATAATCGTTGAAAATAAAATATTTTAGTATAATTCCACTTCTTGTCCTTGAAAAATGGTAAATTTGATGTATTCTTATATGTTATTGGGCTCTGCAAGTCCAATAAGCATAGTTTCAATAAGCTAGAATGGCAGCCAATCTAAATTTTAAGATGGCCGCCACAAAAATAGTCAAAAATCAAATATTTTGGTATATAATTGCACTTCACCTTGATAAAAAATGTTAAATAGGTGTCCAATCATGTATGTTTCTCAATAGAAATGGTAAATTTGGTGTCTAATGACTTGTTATGGGCAATCTGAGTCCAATTAACATAGTTTTAAAAGGATGCCAACTATACGTTTTTCAATATGCCTGCCATTATTATGTACACATTTTACCTTACAAAATGCAAAA
>NW_022726019.1:0-583 GCF_011630105.1 Anneissia japonica
TGTGTATATACACATATATATATGTATATATATGTATATATGTGTATATGTATATATATGTATATATGTGTATATATATGTGTATATGTATATATATGTATATATGTGTATATATATGTGTATATGTATATATATGTATATATATATATGTGTATATGTATATATATGTGTATGTATGTGTATATGTATGTGTATATATATATATATGTATGTGTATACATATATATATAGGAGCTTAGAAGTATCCATAGGGGGAAACTAAAACAATTCTAGGTATATACAATATGATAAAATCATATATAAATATATATTCATATTTATGAACTGCGCAGGGGTATTCAAGATTTCAAGTGAATGATAATGTGCGTATTATTCGTTTATTTCTTCGTGTTTCCTTCAATTCTCTTGGTATTTTTTATCCAAACTCTGGAAGCTGCAAGAAAAATAAATATATTGTATAAAATGATCAGCTTAAATATTGAATGATTATTGTTTTAACTAAATTATGAAATAGATTTTAGATGGTAACAATATTCAATTCAATTAAAATCAAAGATACATTTTATTGACCATTTATTAAAGT
>NW_022726020.1:0-948 GCF_011630105.1 Anneissia japonica
GGCAGTTTTTGAGATATCGTGCGAACAGAAAAGGGGAGAAAGGTAGAATAAAAAAAAGATGAAGACTAGATTTGAACTCGTCACTGAGGACGAGTTAGGTGATCCGCCTTACTTTGACCCTCACGAAGCACGCACGGTTCTGATTGAAAAATATTATATGCTAAAACATGCTCTATTTAAAAAGTAATTTTGAGCATTTTAAAAGGAAATTTAAAGTAAAAGAGTAATTTTGAGCATTTTCAGGACTTACGAATGTGTACACATACGTCTTAACGTCCGTGCGCACGGTAGTATTAATACAGTTTGTCACAAACCCAACACATGTAACCGAAACGTAATTTCCAGCTTCAGTACGTGCTGTGGGCGTGGAAATGAGCGTACGGCGCGTAAATTTTGGAAAGTTTTGGAATATTCAAAATGACCTGAAACGTGCTTTAAATTATCTGAAAAGTCATATTAACAATTTTAAAATTTTAACGCACACGTACGAATACATTATACGACGTGCCTGACGACGGCAATGGCACATGAATTTAAACCTTGTCAAGTTTAATTTAAAACCCCCTGTTGGTTGGTAATGCCACACGAATTTTGCATTTACAGTATACGAACTATCGGTCTGATAGTGTCGAAATACAGTCTGCCGCCCTCTATTTTCAATGTGCTTACATCTTTTAAGAAAGAAAGATGAGAAGGCTCTAAAGAAAGCATTCTTTTTGACCATGATGACGTCATCAAAATAAAAAATAATAGGACACGTCCGAAAGAGAATTGATTTAGCTATAACATACTCACAGGTGGGAGACAATCAATCACGATAAGCGAGTACGTTCAAACGAGTATAAAAAGTAATAACGTCATATATAAAAATTCAATTTTTTCCTAATTCAAATGGCAATATGATGACGTCAGAATGTCCGATCAGCCATTATGAAGTAAAAAATCGTA
>NW_022726021.1:0-901 GCF_011630105.1 Anneissia japonica
ACTTTTTAACATTGTCACTTTTTGCACAAAAGTGCTTATCTCGCCGAGTTGAGCACTTAGTGCATATTTTTTGACTTTCCGCCATATTTCGAGTACTTTTAAGAAAAACTTCAAACTTTCAATGGAATAGTGTTTGTTTCAGGCTATCTCACTTTGCCTAACAAAAAAAAGTTAAATTTTGACTCAACTTTTTAACATTGTCAATTTTTGCACAAATGTGCTGATCTTACCGAGTTGAGCACTTAGTGAAAATTTTTTGACTTTCCGCCATATTTAGAGTACTTTTCCAAGAAAAACATCAAACTTTCAATGGAATAATGTTTGTTTCAGGCTATCTCACTTTGCCTAACAAAAAAAAAAATTACATTTTGACTTAACTTTTTAACATTGTCACTTTTTCCACAAAAGTGCTTATCTCGCCGAGTAGAGCACTTAGTGCAAATTTTTTGACTTTCCGCCATATTTCGAGTACTTTCTGAAAAACTTCAAACTTTCAATGGAATAGTGTTTGTTTCAGGCTATCTCACCTTGCCTAACAAAAAAAAGTTACATTTTGACTCAACGTTTTAACATTGTAACTTTTTGCACAAAAGTGCTTAACTAGCCGAATTGAGCACTTAGTGCAAATTTTTGACTTTCCGCCATATTTCGAGTACTTTTCCGAAAAACTTCAAACTTTCAATGGAATAGTATTTGTTTCAGGTTATCTCACCTTGCCTAACAAAAAAAAATTACATTTTGACTCAACTTTTTAACTTTGTCACTTTTTGCACAAAAGTACTTATCTCGCCGAGTTTAGCACTTAGTGCAAATTTTTTGACTTTCCGCCATAATTTGAGTACTTTTCCGAAAAACTTCAAACTTTCAATGGAATAGTGTTTGTTTCAGGCTATCTCACTTT
>NW_022726022.1:0-4275 GCF_011630105.1 Anneissia japonica
TGATACAGAGATTAATTCTCTTCCTGGAAAACACATGTACCTTGCAGATACATTAAGCAGGGCATGTAATTCTGAAAATTCATTGGCAGACCAAACGGAAAGCATCAATGTAATACAGAGCTTTCGTGTAGCAGAACCACGACTTGATGAAATACGCACCTATACAAAGAAGGATGCCAACTTGCAAGTTCTAAAAGACATCATAATTGATGGATGGCCTGAGCACAAGAAAAATGTAGATCCGGCAGCAGCGCCATATTTTGACAACAGAGATGAGCTAAGTGTGCATGATGACATTATTTGCAGAGGAGAAAGAGTCATAATACCAGCAGAATTACGAAAAGACATAATACAACGAATACACAGCTCACATCTTGGAGTGGATGGATGTATTCGGAGAGCAAGAGAGTGTGTATACTGGCCACAAATGAGTTCAGAAGTAAGAGATTACATTGAAACATGTGATGTCTGTTGTATTGGAACTGATATGTTCACAATTCATAACAGAGATTACTTGATTATAGTGGATTATCACTCAGGATTCTGGGAAATAGACTACCTAGATGATACATCGGCGGAAACAGTCATAATAAAAATGAAAGCACAATTCTGCAGATATGGAATTCCAGATAGTAATCTCAGATTCAGCAGCTCTGTACACAGGTAGTGAGTTTAGCAAATTTGCAAAGAAATGGGGATTCATCCACAACACGTCATCTCCATATCACCAACAATCAAATGGCAAGGCAGAAGCAGCGGTCAAGGTAGCAAAGAACTTGATTCGCAAGGCAAAAGCAGCTAAATCAGATCCATATCTTGCTATCCTAGATTAGAGGAACACACCTACACCAGGTATGGATACAAGCCCAGCACAACGAATGATGCAGCGCAGAACAAAAACATGACTGTCGGTTACTGCAAATTTAATCAAACCAAGAGTAAACAAGCCAAACAGTACAACAAAGGTGCACGTGACAATTACCAGAACTTCAAAAAGGAGAAGTTGTACGTATTCAACCATATCCACACAAAAGAGAATGGCAGAAAGTAGTTGTTAACAAGAACGTGGTAAAGCGATCATATGAATTCACCACCGAAATGGGGAAAACATTTCGACGGAATAGAAAACATTTAAAGAGGACCAAAGAAAGATTCACACCACACAATCCAGACTACATTGAAGCAAACGACCAATGGAAGTTACAAATTGAAACCAATGACAACGATACCTCGACACAAAAACAAATGGACAAGCTACCAACACACTGCACAATGGCGTTCACCACTTGGCGTGCTCTCCTAATTTTTCGAGTTTTTTAGTGAACGTTTGTAGTTTTTTTGGTGTTATTTGGTATTGTGAACTGATGTCAAAGTATATTTATATTGTATTTTGGCTGGAAGTTGTTTTATCATCGATAATAGCGGAATATTTTCATTGTTTAGATATGCAATCTGCTAAGCCTACCATTACTTACTCACGTGCAGCATTGTTGGACCTGAAAACGAGCAGTACCGTTAGCAAGCCACCTGACTTTGATCAGTATCCGCGACATACCAAGCCTGGTATGGTAAGAAGATCTGGACATAGCGGAGGAATTAGGAAACGATTAAGAAGACGCAAGCACAAAGTACCTATGCCTTCAATAATCTATGCTAATCTGCGGTCGCTAGTAAATAAGATGGAGGAGCTACGGGTCTGCACCAGGTATTTTAATGAATTTAGGGAGGCCAGCATGCTTTGTTTCACAGAAACCTGACTAAATGGAGGTATCCCAGATAATGCAGTCAGCATACCTAACTATACGCTGGTTCGATCAGATAGAATGGCTCAAGCAGAGAAAGCAAAAGGAGGTGGGTTATGTGTATTTGTTAATAATCAATGGTGTAAGAACTGGTCCATAAAACACAAGATCTGCCTGCCTGATGTGGAAAT
Organism: Anneissia japonica; assembly: GCF_011630105.1. Classification (NCBI taxonomy): domain Eukaryota; kingdom Metazoa; phylum Echinodermata; class Crinoidea; order Comatulida; family Comatulidae; genus Anneissia; species Anneissia japonica. The sequence goes on from NW_022726022.1 coordinate 1,934, forward strand.
TCTGTCGATAGGAATGCGGCCATTTTTCTTACCTAGAGAATTCACGAGTGTTAATGTGACATTGGTATCTTTCCACCCCAAAGCAAATACTGATGCAGCTAAACGTAATTTACTTACCTGTATTACTGAACTGCAAAATAAATCACCGGATGCAATTAATTTAGTAATGGGAGATTTTAACGTGATCTTAATGTGAAGAGTATTCATCCATCACATGTACAGTATGTTGATAAACCTACTTGTGGAAGAGCTATGCTGGATCTGTGTTATTGCAATATTAAAGGGGCATACAAAACAAATATTATCAGAAATATTGGAAAGTCTGATAATTCTACTGTTCATCTGCAACCATGTTACAAACCAAGGATCAAACAAGGAAAGCCTCTGATCACATCTTACCATTGTTGGAATGAGGAAGCAATACGGAACTTGCGCGGGTGTTTTGAATCCACAAACTGGGAAGTGTTCCAGCACCCTAACATTGACGAAACAGTAAACGTTGTGACAGATTACATCAATTTCTGCATTGATTCAATCGTACGACTAAGTTAGTACGCCATTACCCTAATGATAAAGCATGGGTATCATATGATCTAAAACGACTAATCAAGGAAAAGAAAATCGCCTTTCGACAAAACAATAATGATCTTGTAAACCTGAAACAAAAAGAAATTGAAAGACAAATTAAACTGGATAAATGGAAACACAAACAGAAAATTTAGGAAAAATTTAAAAACAATGATGTTAGAGAGGTATGGAAAGGCCTGGAACAGATCACTGGGTTTAAATTGAAGAACAATAAAATCGAAGCTACATATAAATTTGTTAACGAACTCAATGATTTTTACTCCAGATTCGATAACAATGATTTTAGCACTGAAATGAAAAACCTAAAAGCTAAACTAATAAATGAAAAAGATAATGAGGAAATACATATTACTGAAAGTGTAGTTAGAAAGGTATTTAGCAAGGTCAGTGTAAACAAAGCCTCGGGTCCAGACAATATAGCCAACAAAGTTCTTAAATATTGTTGTAATAAACTAGCTCCCATATTTAGTAAAATTTTTCAGTTGTCTGTTAATGAAGGGGTTATCCCAAAGTTATGGAAGACTGCTCATATCACACCAGTTCCTAAGGGAAAAACAGTTTTGTCACTTAATGACTACCGCCCGGTGGCATTAACTAGTACAGTGATGAAGTGTCTGGAAAAAATAATTCTCAAACACCTGTTATCTGATAAAGGAGTGATTCCCGACCCTACCCAATTTGCATATCGAAGAAAACGGGGAGTGGAGGATGCGGTATTATGTTACTTACATGGTATTGTTGACCACCTTGAGAAACCAAAATCAGTTGTGAGGTCATTATTTATAGATTTTAGCAGTGCGTTTAACACAATTCAACCACATATCATGGTTAATAAAATGATGGAAATGAATATTAATCCTAACTTATTTTATGGGTTCATAGTTTTCTCTGGAATAGAGAGCAAGTGACTAAAGTTAATAACATTAAATCACGTACACGTATAATTAATACAGGTGCTCCCCAAGGGTGCGTGCTGTTCCCGGTTCTATTTACTTTTTATGCAAGCAACTACAAAAGCTCGTCCCCCAGTGTGAGTATAATTAAATATGCTGACGATACTGTCATCTGTGGTTTCGTAAGAGGAAATAATGCTTGTGATTATATGAATGAAATTAAGAAGTTTGTTACATGGTGTAAGGATCACTTTTTAATTTTAAATGTTAAGAAGACGAAAGAGCTCATATATGATTTCAGTAGAAATTCATCTGTTCATGATCCGGTTGTTATTAATAATGAATATGTAGATAGGGTACATGAATATTGCTACCTCGGAGTAACGGTTGATGACTGTTTTACCTGGAACGCACATTGTACTAAAGTGGCAAATAAAGCAACAGTTAGATTGTATTTTCTTAGAAAGTTGAGGAGTGTTTCCCTTGATAAATCTATTTTGTTGTTAATTTACAAATCAGTTATTCAGAGTGTGCTCAATTTCTGTTTAATTTGCACTTTCGGAAACTTCAGCATAGAAAATAAGAGGAAGTATGAAAGGATCAGACGTTCAGCTGAACGGTGCATTGGCTGTGATATAATCACGGTTGAAAGTTTATACGAACAATATGTGCGTAATAAACTAAATGCCATTTTGTCAGATGAAACACACCCACTCCACTGTCTTTATGTATTCATGCGCTCCGGTCTGAGAATACGGGCTCCTCGTTCAACTCATAATAGGCACAACTATTCGTTTGTAATGAACTCAATTCGACTTTTTAATCAATGTGCAATAAGAACAAGTTTAGGCCTAAATGATG
>NW_022726022.1:4353-9362 GCF_011630105.1 Anneissia japonica
TATATATATATATATATATGTAGGCCTATGTGGGTATGTATGTATATGTATGTATATGTATGTACAGTGTGCATGTGTGTGTGTATGTATGTGTGTGTATATATATATATATAAATGTGTATATATGGGTGTATATGTATATGTATGTGTGTGTATGTATGTATGTATGTGCGTATGTGTGCATGCATGTGTATGTAGGCCTATGTATGTGATATGTGTATATATACTTACTTTTTAATCAACGTGCAATAAGAACTAGCATATCTAAATGATGTAGGCCTCATTATTATTCCTTTTTGATAATACACTTTCATGTGTGTGTGTATGTGTGTGTGTGTATATGTGTGTATATATGTATGTATACATATATACATATGTATGTGTGTGTATGTATATGTATGTATACATGTGCTGCGCACATGCATGGATGCACATGTATCTATTTTTAATGCAATGTAAATCTTAATGTAACTTATTGTGTTTTTTTTTTTAATAGTGCTTTTTACGCCAAATGGAACTTGAATTTCCATTTTTATTTGAACAATAAAGTTTATCTTATTATTTTATTATCAACCTCAGCAGCAGAAAATCAGAAAATTACAACACGTTGTGGTAAAGAAGTCAAACGTCCTGCATATTTGAGAGACTTTAAAGACATACTTATAATTAATGCCATGATTTACTCACCAAACATTGAGGAAATTTTTTCGTAATAGACAAGGAAGAAAACTCATAAAATTCATTGTTTTTCAATTATTACAAATTTGTTAATTTAACACTTTAAAAATGTTGCAGTTTAGTGATAATATATCACTGATTTAATATTGAAGCAACTTATAGTTATAACTAATATTCTTTTGCTGTTTTAAAAAAGCGGGCTAAATAATTGCAAAAACTGTGATTTCAACTGCATCTTAAATAAATAAATAACTAATTTAAAAAAAAAAGAAAAGAAAAGAAGATGTTATAGGATACGATCTATGTAATAACCTGGCAACCTCCTTAGTTGCTTAGCTACGGCGTAGATAGTACGATGGATATTAAAACGTCTATTGTTTACCACATATGCGTAGTATATTTGTATTCATTCATGCTATACGAGAGTGAACAACCACAAACAAAGACCATAGTAATGCATAGGTAATTTTGAAATCCTGACATAGTAGCTGTCGCTATATCACAAAAAAAAGCTGATTTAAACATGCCTGTATTCTTTACTTGTTTTGTGTTTTATTTGGATAATATCAACGATTTCTACCGCCACCAAAGAGGTTATGTATTCACCGATGTCACTGTCTGGGTGTCTATTCCAGTTTGTTTTCATATCTAGTAAATAAAAAGTGACTGGTAAAAACTCATAATATCGGTACGTGAATTCTTGTGCTTTATTGATCCATACTATTGGTAGGCCTATTAGCTCAGGATTTCAATGCTGTTCCAACCCATTATTATTGACATTGAATACAGCTCTGATACTCACAGTATATATTTTTAAATCACAAATTAAAACTGCATATATGTAGTTTTAAAACAATGTGCATTCACTTAAAATTTATTTACAAAACAAGTTTATGTAATTACTGTAGGCCTATATAATAAATTCCTGGTTAAAAAAAGTATTAAAAAAATGTATATATATATTAGATATAAAAAGATAATATAAAAATTCGGCTTTATTATATAACCTGATGATTCGATTCAATATCAATTATTCGTCGAGATAGGAAATTATGTAAATGTATATCAGTGCTGAGACAATTGTCTGAGTCTGATGTAATGATACGGTACATCCTTTAACAATTTAGCCGGCTATGCCCCTCTCAACATCACCGTTTCTCACAGGTGAAATACCTTAAATAAATAAATAAAGTCGATAGGCAAAATGAGGTTGCCAAACCGAAGTACCGATCCAACAAACCGATTGTTTGCTATAAGTGTTTAGAAGAGGGACACCGCAAAGAAAATTGTCGTGGTGTATTTCGATGCCTGTATTGTAAGGGGACTGGACATTTTAGAAATGAGTGTCCGAAGCTTGCGAGTCAACCAACATCTGCTGCAAGTTCTTCATTCGAAGTGTGTATTCGTGGAGTGCATGGGGATACCGACGTAGCTAACAAGTTAGTAGCAAGCAGCCCAACAACCTCCATCGTTCTCGCTGGCGTAGAATTAGGATGTGTTATCGATACCGATGCCGAGACTTCTCTCATCCCTGCAGATGTCTATGAGACGAAGATTAAACATAGAATAGGTGGCAAGATACCTGAAGTCACATATCTTGATATATATGGTGCCAATGGTGAACCAGTAGAAATTCAAGGCTATGTAGAGCTGCCTATGGAATATGGTACTACCAAATTGACTGGAAGCTTCCTGATCACAAAGAGTAATACAGGCAAGAGAAGCATGCAACATCCAATCCTGCTGGGATGCAACATTTTAAGAAGGTTGACAAATTTAAGAGTCCCGCAAACCAATAAATTTGCTTGGAATTTTGTGCGAGGCTTATTGGCAGACATTCCCGAACCAAAACAACCCAAATCCATCCAAAATGGCCTTGTCGGAGAGTTGCAGGTGGCTGATGAAGTTACAGTGCCCGCCTACAGTGTTAGGAGAATAACCTGCCAAGTACAGGATGTTAAAGGTACCGTATTAGTAAGCCCTATTGAGACAAAAACACAACTGGAGGTGTTAGAAGGATGTGACTCTGTAAAGAACGGTTTCGTCCAAGTGATGGTTGCCAACTCCGAAGGCCGACAAATAAACTTAAAGAAACAAGTTGTCATTGGTAAAGTGTTACCTGTAGATAGTGAAGAAAGGGTGGGTCTAGTCGAAGTATCCGGAGGACTGCAAGTTCATGTTGACGAAGTGATAGTAACACCGAGTAGTGATGTGCATACTTCATCGAATGTTCAAACTAATAGTGTTGCTGAGGTGTGTACGACAGTAGCTCCTGGACTTGACTTAAGCAGACTAGAAGAAGATGTAAAGGCACAAGTCGTCGAATGTGTAAGTAAATACCCAAAAGCTTTTTCTACTGGGGCCTATGATGTTGGCGAATGCAGCCTAATTCCACATACCATACAATTGACTACTGAGAAACCAATCCAACAACCATATAGACGCATTCATCCACAGAAAATTCCAGAGATTAAGGCAATGATTAACGAAATGGTAGAACAACAAATAATACGCCCTTCCAAGAGTGCTTACGCAAGTCCAATAGTCATCGTGGCTAAGAAGGATGGGACTCATCGCTTATGCATTGATTACAGGAAGTTAAACTCAGTGACTGTGAAAGATTCGTTTCCTCTACCGCGAATTGACGAAGTTTTAGATGTGTTGGGGGGCGCAAGATACTTTTCCACGCTAGACTTAGCCCACGGCTATTACCAAGTTGTGATGGACGAAGACTCCATAGATAAGACAGCCTTCCGTGTACCATGGGGCCTGTACGAGTATTTGAGGATGCCTCAAGGGTTAAGCAATTCAGCGAACACGTTCCAGAGGGTGATGGTCTTCATATTTGCGGACATGAACCTCGTAGACATTGTATTGTATCTCGATGATATATTAATATTTTCTTCCTCCCTAGAAGAACACCTACAGAAATTAGATAAGGTTCTAACAAGGTTAACGCAATATGGACTGAAACTTAAGGGAAAGAAATGTAATTTACTGTGCACGGAAGTAGAATATTTGGGACACACAGTCAGTGCCGATGGAGTAAAGGTGTCCGGAGACAAGGTAGAACGTATCTTAGAATGGCCAACACCAACATCGGGGAAAGAAGTAAGTTCCTTTCTAGGTCTCGCTTCGTATTATAGAAGGTTCATCAGTGGATTTTCTCAGATAGCGGCGCCACTGCATGCATTGGTGGGTAAGAGTAGGAGTCAGAGCAAGTCAGGTGTAAAGGCGAACGACTTCCAGTGGACTGATGCTGAAGATGAAGCGTTTAAGTGTTTAAAGGTTAAATTAAGTTCAACACCAGTCCTCGTCTACCCTGATTTCCGTAAGGATTTCATTCTTGAGGTAGACGCATCGTTCAAGGGTCTTGGTGCATGTCTCATGCAAGCGGACATCCAGGGTAAGCCACACCCTATCGCTTACGCAAGTAGATCTCTAAGAGGTGCGGAGCGGAGTTATAATGACCTTTCAAGCTTCAAAGTAGAGTTGCTGGCCCTGAAGTGGGCAGTAACTGAGAAATTCAGCTCGTACCTACTCGGATGTAAGTGTGTGGTTTACACCGACCACAATCCTCTTGTGCACCTCGTGCCTGCAAAGTTAGGAGCAACTGAACACAGATGGGTAGCTCAACTGGCAACATACAACCTGGAAGTAAAGTATAAACCAGGAAAGGAGAACAAATGCGCCGATGCGTTAAGCCGGACTGTTTCTGCGAATGAAATAGTTAGCAGAGTATCCGAGAGTCTTCCTAAACAAGAACTAGAAACAGTTGTAGTAAGGAGAGTTTGTGAAAGTCGCCCTGTTGTATTCCCTTCTTACAGTGATCTGCAACTGTACCAGTTCCAGTGCGAGTCACCAGTAATTAGTAAGATCTTGCATATGAAAGCAAAAGGTTGGGAGCCAGGCGATGACTACGACAGGTCTGTTGAAGAATTGCATAGTTGGGTGAGACAATGGAATCACTTAACGTTGATTGAAGGTATACTCTACAGAATACACAAGGACGAAATTCATGGTGATGTCAAACAATTCGCTGTCCCAGAATGTCTACGGAAGAAAGTGTTAGAAATGCTGCATGATGAATGGGGGCATCAAGGAGTGACGCGTACACTTAACTTGTTGTATTCCAGATGCTACTGGCCGAATGCTAAGACAGATGTTGGGCAACACATTAAAAATGTTTGAGGTGTGCTGTTAGCAAGACGCAGGTACCTGCAGTTCGTCCGCCGTTACGGCATTTACTTACTTTTAGACCCTTGCAGTTATTAGCAATCGACTTCTTGAAGCTTGACAAAGGTAAAGGCGGGATCGAAGATGTTCTGGTA
>NW_022726023.1:0-783 GCF_011630105.1 Anneissia japonica
TATTTAATAGTGAGCAAACGTTTTCGGTTATCAACCTTTGTCAAGCAATATATATATTGCTTTACTTGGGCCATTTTTTCCGATGACAGATGATAATTACGACTAACCCTACTAGTGTACCGGTACAGCGCTGTATTCAACACATTTACTGTGTTGTTTCATGCATTATTTAAATTTATTACGGTATTGTAGTAGGCCTACTTTTTGTTTTTCCCAACGTACCTGTTCCCGACCCTCGGCCTCATTTATTATCACCTCTTCATTATAAACCGTTATTGTGCGAACATAAGCACTGGCCATCCCCTGTTGAATATGAAAAATAGCAAATTGATCCAAATTATATTTCGTTTCATATGGAATATCACAAAAAGTCTTTCACACATGCATATGTACTTATACAACATACCTGTGGCCTAAATGTAGATACAACAATCTCTGATTGCTGAACCATTTGTCTAGAGTGAACAGCAGGCATTGTCTGTCGAAGATGGAAAGGAAAAAAAATATTATATTTCAAAATAAATTATCTACATCCTGATGCGAGAAAAGAAGAAAGCACATAAGGGCCGTAATTTCCTTTAAACAGAAACCGCAAAAAAAAAAAAAAAAAAAAAAAAAATGTAAGTAGGGCCTATATGAATGTACATAATGTGATGTTTATAATTCATGATGAGTAATAATACGTACGTCCATAATAAATTAGTATAGATTAAACGTCGGTATATATGGGCGGATTTTATGTAAAAAAATGTAATTGTATTATTTTAATTAGATATATATATA
>NW_022726024.1:0-750 GCF_011630105.1 Anneissia japonica
TTGTAATCATAATTATAATCACAATTGATAATTCCTAATCAATGTATTAATCTTATATTTGTAATGCAATGTTTTTGAAATCTAGTTTTGCGATTTTTTTTTAAACAACTGTGGTCACTCATTGCCTTCTCGGATTTTTATTTGTACAGTATATTGTTTTATTGACAAAATAAAGATAAAATAAAATAATAATAGAAAAAAATCTAGGCTGTGTATATCCAATTTACAGTGATTTATTTTAATCCGACCTCGATTTATTTACGATTCATTTAATGTAATTTTATTTAAGAACGTTTACCTGTACTATATTTAATGACGTTTCCACAATGTTTTTAATTAGATTTAATTTTTTATAGATCAGTTTCCTTAACATATCAAAGTTGCTATATTCATCGTTAGGCCAATCAAAAACGTTGATAGACTGTAGAACATTGGAAAATTAAAACATTGAATGTTTGCTCTCAAAACCAGTGGCTGATTAAGGGGGTGGGGGGCGGTACGGGCCCTCTCCCTGAATGGAAAAAAATTGTATTCAAATTTTAAGTCATTTCCGTCTGACTAGAGGTGCCATAACTACAATTCTTCCTAAGGGGCCCAGGTAATATGGACCGTCCATCTCTGAAGGTCCCTACCTGGCCCCCCTCTCATTTCATGGATTGCCACCGGAATAACTTTATACTCAGTTAATATGGCATCTTTTAAAACGTGAAAATATCAAGAATGTCTGAGCGCAAGGGACTCCACCCACTT
>NW_022726025.1:0-1152 GCF_011630105.1 Anneissia japonica
TTTGGTTTACCAACAGCAAAAGCTTGCTGTGGAGCCTGGATTTATCACAGCAGTGGAAGGCCCTTTCTGGGTTTGGTTTACCAACAGCAAAAGCTTGCTGTGGAGCCTAGATTTACCACAGTAGTTTAAGGCCCTTTCTACAGCAATTGCTGTCTGAAAATTCAAAACCCTGTTGATCTAGACTATTCCATTATCTTGAATTTGCCAACAAAAGAAAGATTATTTCGGATTAGCTAAAAGTCATATTGTAGATGTAGTGATCTACAAAGATCACTACATCTTGTCTCCTTCAACCAAATTGTCTAGACTCATGTTTCATCCAAAATCTTTGATGTTCTTGCTGTCCAACAGTAAGCATTCTGAATCTTGTTTTTCTAGTTTGATGAGTTGAAGAATGTATATGATGGCGAATACAAGGCTGATGCTATCACCACATTTGTCACAGAGAACAGCCTTCCACTTGTCATCGAATTCACAGAAAAGGTTAGTGTCTTTTGTGTCTATTGGTGACCAACCTACATTATTTGATTTTTAATAAAAGTGGAACTTTTTTTTCAGGATTTTGTGAACATCACTTTTTCAACACACATATACTAATTTGCTATTTATTTATTATTATTATTATTATTATTTTTTTATCCTATTTTAGAAAAGCATTGCTCGTATGATATAGAACCTCTTGCTGGGTAATATTCTCAGTCATTGAGCTCTACCAATTTCATTCCAAACCTGTACCTCCTATCCACCTTTATTAAACCCCTTGCCCATCCTTAAAATCCAAGAGATTTTTTAGGATCTTAAACATTGTTCATTTCTATTGCTCATTTAAGTCAGACAGGTGATTAATGTACTTAGGACATACAAATTTCCTACATTAAAATGCAAAGTAATTTTATGTCTGCAGAATAAATAACATTTAATTCACCCTCTTTTACAGTCTGCTCAAAAGATCTTTGGTGGGGCAGTTAAGGTTCATCTACTTCTATTTGTCAAAAAAGATGCTGATAACTTCCAGACTACATACGACAACTTCCATGGCGCTGCCTCGGACTTCAAAGGAAAAGTAAGAAGACTTTTGCATTTTCCTTCCTAAGTTAAAAGTAGTCAGTTGAATCATTCCCAGTCAATATTGTTGAGCATTTAGCTTCAAAG
>NW_022726026.1:0-625 GCF_011630105.1 Anneissia japonica
GAAGGGAGAGGCTAGTTATATGAGTATGCAAATAATATGCTACAAAAATTAAATTTTCTGCGAGGCTTGGCCTTTCTGTGAAGAACACATGGATCATGAATTTAATTTTAGTGAACAACTTCAGATAAATGCCTGAAATCTTGTGTAATTATTGGTACATGGTAAGTGTCATATCATCAATAGGCCTACAACTGGATACTTTGCAGTACATTAATACAATACTGAAATCTGAGCATTTAGAGTACAGTAATACTGTGTCAGTAGATTTTTCACTAACCTTCTTCATTCTGAACAAGATGATCCAAAAGACCCTATTGTTGTATCAGAAGAGGCCATGACCTTCACATAATAATTAATTATTTAAATAAATGCTGAGGTGCTATAATGCACAGGAAATTTTGTATTCTCATTTGCTCAGGTTGAGGCATAACCTATCGCAAGTACTACCAGTGGATTATGAGGTTCTGTCAAATATTCAACAGTTCAACCCATCAAATGGAAATTTGACAGTAATGTAAGCTACAAAACGTAAGAGTCATAAAAAGCTAGGCTGCCCCCACCCTTTCCATTTTCCTCCCTATTTTCCTGTGATCACATTTCCCATGTATTAAATCCAGGATCGGTA
>NW_022726027.1:0-557 GCF_011630105.1 Anneissia japonica
GAGCGTCATAACCATTAGACCACGGAGGCTTCATGGTTAAACAGATTCAAATACCACCAGATACATTCTATTACACAATAAGTATGGCTAGAAACAAATAATTGCATATACTGAAATATAAATCAAGATAGCCGTTAACACTGTTAAATTATATACATAAATCATCAAAGAAAGGTACAGTGTTCGAATAAAGGACATAATAATACATCGTGTAGCATAGCTCTCAACGAATGTAGTCCTGTAAATAAATGAATAAAGAAATTGTGTAATAAAATGCCTCTGGCGGGTCTCGAACCTGCGACCTCTCGCTGTTAAGGCGAGCGTCATAACCATTAGACCACGGAGGCTTAATGGTTAAACAGATTCAAATACCACCAGATACATTCCATTACACAATAAGTACCCATACACTACGTACCGAGTACATATCAGAGTGGTGTACACAATAAGTACGGATAGAAATAAATAATTGCATATAATAATTGCTATATATAATAATAATAATAATATTTATTCGGCAGAGTAAAAAGTATACATACAATATTCTTGCCATGAGT
>NW_022726028.1:0-1182 GCF_011630105.1 Anneissia japonica
CGCGCGCGCATTTTTACGTGCGCAGCACGTACGAAAGCTAGAAATTACGTTATTTTACATATTTTTAGTTTCTGACATTGTTTCCACAAATTTCCATTCTTTTCGGTCATCTTTTGGCCAATAGCAATACCGTACATGCGAATCAAACATAGGTATCTTTGCGCGTATTTGTGCCGACATACAGTGATACTATGCTAAAATCAGACCTATTTTGAATCAGTTATAGCTCCTTAGGTTGAAAGGTGACCCCCAATTTTTATTACATATTCTGAAAGCACATAAGTTGTAAATATGATTTTGTAGATCATAATGGCTGATTGGACATTGTGACGTCATCATATTGGAATCTGAATTCAAAGAAAGTGAATTATAGCAATGACGTCATTTTGGAAAATACGCATTTGAGCGTATCTCGCTTATCCTTGGTCGATCGTCTTCCAACTTTGAGTATGTTATAGCTGAGACATTTTTCTTTCACATATTTGACTTCTTTTTACATTTTAATAAAGTCATCATGGTCAAAAAAATTGTTTTTTCTGACCCCCTCATTTCTCTTTCTTCAATACGTTGATGAGCCTATATAATCTTAACCACTCGTCATTTCTAAATCATATTAGGTGAGCATAAGCTTCAGGTCAAGGTTAAATGTCAGGTACCTTAATTTTCCGTTCGCGGGACTTAACGTGCGCGTACGCGTGCGTCAACATTTATATATGCATAAAAACATGAATATTTTTAATCAGTTATAGCTCCTTAGGATGAAAGGTGACCCCCAATTTTTATTACATGATCTGAAAGCACATGAGTTGTAGATACGATTTCATAGATCATATTGGCTGATCGGACATTGTGACGTCTCATATTGCCATTTGAATTAAGAAAAAATTTAATTTTTATTTATGACGTTATTACTTTTTATACTCGTTTGAACGTACTCGCTTATCTTGATTGATTGTCTCCCACCTGTGAGTATGTTATAGCTAAATCAATTCTCTTTTAGACGTGTCCCTTTATTTTTCATTTTGATCACGTCAACATGGTCAAAAAGAATGAATTTTGGAGCCCTTTTATCTCTCATTCCTAAAAGATGTTAAACAATAGAACAGATGAGGGCGGGAGACTGTATTTCAACGCTATCAGACTAATATATATAGGTTATGTGAAGGGAAAGTTCGTGTGGCA
>NW_022726029.1:0-1850 GCF_011630105.1 Anneissia japonica
AAAACAACACGTTAACAACAATAAGTGAAAATGTTGGTCTTCAGAACTTGATTAATTTAACTATGATTGGAGTTGTGTTCAATCCTTTTGTTTGCGATTGTGACCTGGTGTGGTTCCGTAACTGGATTAACCAAACCAATGCAACACTCGTTGAACTCGAGCACGCGAAGTGTAAAAAACAAAACATTAGTCTAGTTAGCTTTGATGCGAACTCTCTAAGATGCTATAGTATTACGATAATTGTTGTGATTTGTACCTGTAGCTCAGTTACGTTCCTAGTTGTTGTTTCTATACTCTTATACACGTTCCGATGGGATATTAGGTAAGGTTTTTTCGCATTTATCTAACCATGTATGTATATACATATGTATGTATATATAGGCCTTGTAAGATATGCTCGAACAATGTGTATATATATGTATGTATGTATATATAATATATATATATATATATTTTATATAGTACATGTTAAATATATACATATTTATATATATATATATATATATATATTATCTCTTTATATATATATATATATATATATATATATATATTGCAAATGAATTTTAAATTAATCAATGCATTCGTTATATTATATTGAGATTTCTGTAACATACAATTTACATAATGTTTGTCACTCATGCTGAAGAAATATATATATATATATATATATATATATATAATGATAATAATTATTATTATTATTATCATTATTATTATTCTTTTTATTAGTATTAAACTATTGTTTTCTAAAAATATATAAATATACCTCTGATCAATGATACAAGTGAAAAAGAAAAACAGTTTCAATAAGTTGCAAATACATAAAAACTAACTATAAATAAATAAATAACTTTCAATTGTGTCACTTAAAAAATCTCAAGATCCAACATTGCTTGTTTGCGGCAAGTTGCATATGGGTTTTAAATATAATTTAGGTTTTTTTCAACGTCATGCTTACTTAAATCATTTTGTAGTAGTGTCAAAAGATTTGATCTATGTATACCAACTTGGCTACGACCATTACATGTAAATGAAAACTTAAGTGATTTAATAGCCGGTGAAAATTCAGTGGTTCTCAAGACATGACCTAACATCGGGATCTGTTTATTCGATTTGAAGGTTGTTCAGTATTAGTGATCTCATATAGTAAAAGATTGCTGATAATTTTTGGGTAATAAGATTTGGGTTTAAGATTTTTCTGAGGTGTTTACGATAACATACGTCAATTTTTTCAAAACATTTTCAAGTTGTTGCCCAACAATTATACAAAGAATAGAAACAAAGAGTGCATCATAAACTTACATTTTAAAGATATGTTATTGTTTTTCCACGACTTCTGGTATTTATCAAATGCAATGTTAGCAATGGTAATTCTATTTTCAATGTCTTTTTCAGCGTAAATTATTGAGCAAAGTCATTTGTGAGTTTTCCATTCAGTTTATTTTTTTTACTCATAGTCTTTTTGAAAAGCAACAAAATCGGTTTCTCTTCATGAACGAAAAGACGCAATTTTTTAAGTTCTTCAACTACTGGTAAAATATTTTAAAGTCCTCTAATGCTACACCGTTTTATTTTATAAAGGTCATCAGCATAAATATTTTCGAGAGGTAAGTGATTGCAAGAGATTAGAGGAGGAGGCCGGCTCTCCTAAAACAGAGTATAATTGAATTAATGCTCCTGAAAAAATGAGTGCACACAGTTTGCCTGATAAACTGTCTCCTTGGAAAGACTCGATCAGACTTATCAAACTTGTTGATTCTGATTTTCCAATTTTAATTTAAAGATTACTGTTTGATAATAAATATTGTATAAGTTTAATTTCACTTTCAGTACATCCAGCTTGTTGAAGA
>NW_022726030.1:0-560 GCF_011630105.1 Anneissia japonica
GAAACTGGTCTCACTTTCAGATCTAGAATGAACAACCACAGATCATCTATAAGACACAGACTCAATTGCCCAGTAAGTGCACATTTTAATTCACCTTATCAAACCATCAATGACTTTAGGGCTACAGTATAATAATAGGTTGCGATTTTAAAATCCACACAAGAACGACGTAACGCAGAAATGAAATGGATAATCCGGTTAAAAACTCACATTAAGGGACTAAATAAGGACTTAGGCTCTATATGTGATTATGCCTTCACACGCAATAATTCACTATGAATACAGTATCTTACAATATATGCTATATATTATTTCTACTTATGTACATTTTATTATATTCATTGATTTCTAAACTGTATTTAATAGTCATCATGATATCATGCGTTATATAATTTATACTCATACATATACCTTATATTCCTACAATTTATTTTCTATTACTTATAGGACCTTATATTAATGTTACTATTTTATTTCCTGTTACTGTTTACTATAGTTAAATTACTCTCTATTAAAGTTAAGCTGGTTCATTACAATGGCATATATATGGTGTATATATA
>NW_022726031.1:0-746 GCF_011630105.1 Anneissia japonica
GTGAGTCCAAGATATTTAAAATTGTCAACTCTTTCCACATCATTGCCATTAATACAAACAGAAATGTTATTAAATTTATTAAGAGATATTCTAGTGCCAAATAACATAAATTTTGTTTTCTTAATGTTGAGGGTTAATAAATTACTATCAAACCATGTAGTAAACTTATTTACATTTTGATTGATCATACACTGGAGACGGATTGGATCAGATGAGGAACACAATATGGTTGTATCATCTGCATACATGATACATTTACTATTTATCACATCTGGCAAAGAATTTACGTAAATTATAAAAAGCAATGGCCCAAGAATAGACCCTTGTGGTATACCAACAGTAATAGGTTTAGAATAAGATAAAGTTGATTTAATATTTACAACTTGAGATCTTCCTGATAAGTAAGATACAAACCAATTCAGGGCATTATCATGTACACCATATTGTTCTAATTTACTAAAAAGCAGGTTATGATTTATGGTATCAAAAGCCTTTTGCAAATCTAAAAATATAGCAGCTGTAACATTACCTTCGTTTATATTTTTTAGAATGTAGTCAGAAAAATCAATGAGTGTCGTATTAGTTGAATGATAACGTCTAAAACCAGATTGGCAAGGACTTAATATATTGTTTTCTGACAAGTGGTAATAAAGTTTGTTGTGAACTATTCTTTCAATTATTTTTGAAACTATAGGCAATACAGAAATTGGTCTGTAATTTCCGACGTCGGATGTATCGCCTCCTTT
>NW_022726032.1:0-1282 GCF_011630105.1 Anneissia japonica
TTTTATTCAAATTCAAAATTCAAAATTTACAAAAGCATAAAATATGGCAGCCAAGGCTGAATTACAAATTCTGTTACATTAACAAGTAAATTTTATAAAAATTTTTAGATAAAAAACAAGAGAAAACTACAGAATAAAAAATAATTACCATATCAATCATTTGTTATTTATATAATTACTATATAATTATAAATGATTGCTACAGTAATTATTATAATAAAACTTACTATAATTATTAGTGTTAAATAATTGAATGAATTCATTACATCAAAACCATTAAATTAAAGAATTACGCTCAACATCAAAAAGCATGAAACAGATCAGATGAAAACAAATCTAGCAAACTACATACATTACATTCACACCAAAACACAAAATCTCTGAACAGCTGATTTACCACTAGCACTAGCTTCTTCCATTCAAACACTACCCTTATCGATGTGTCAGATTATATTCTCTATAATTTAAATAAAGGCAAAGCAACTGCAGCCATCTTTATAGATTTGAAAAAAGGCCTTTGACACAATTGATCACAAACTCCTCATATCAAAACTTAATAACTGCGGAATTCAGGAATCTGCCCTAAATTGGTTGATTTCTTATCTTAATAATAGAGCATCTGGGTGCCTCGGACTCATAAAGCGGTTTGGTGGTAATCGGGATACCGCTATGTTGCTACGCAAGACATTAGTTTTGAATATGCTAGTCCCGCTTGGTGCCCCCATTTAAAATGCAATAAAGATAAAACTTGAAAGGATCCAATAAAATACAACCCGGTATTGCCTTAATCTTAACATAAATGATCATAATTCACCTGCATACATCAAATACGAAGATCGTCTGAAAAAGTTGTGTATTCTCTCTCGAGAAGCCAGGATATAATTTCTTTCCCTGTGTTTCTGCTTCCAAATTTTAAATGATCTGATCTGTTTTTATCCCGCATGCCGAAAATCTTCCCTTACTGAATTCGGTCCTGCTACCCGACCTACTCGGGTTATCGATCATCCAACCCCCTGTCACAAGTGACAGTTCGGGTGACAGATTAGCTACTTACCTAAAATTTATTACCTGCTGCCGGCGGCCTGCGAAGGTCGCGTACTAGGACAGGTGTATTGTAGTTAGGCCTAGGAAGGTTAGTGATCTAGAGTGAGCAAGAGATATTTCGTTTACAATGGTCAGGCACGGCAAACGTAATGAATAAGCCTACAATCTAGGCCACAACAACTAACACTCTCTTAACATATTCCTACATTTTTAATAAAAAGAAGTTATAACCGGGAGC
>NW_022726033.1:0-888 GCF_011630105.1 Anneissia japonica
TTGTTAGATTAAATAGATGATGATACTAGCATTTTTAATGCCAAGTATTCATACTATTAACATCTACAATAATGACATTATCATACTATTTATAGCATCATCAACAATGTCATCAACATAATATATATAGCATCTTCAATCCTTTTGTTATTTATTTTCTTCTTTCTTTTGTCATATGTTTTTTATACTTACTCTCAGAATAAAATAGAGCAAAAAGAAGATGTTGAAGGAAAGATCAGTTTGGAAATAGTGGTCAGTTTTCAGTACAAAGCACCATTCTACTGGTCTGAAAGACAAAACAATACAAGCTATAGTAATAATCCAAAACAATAACCAAATGTTCATACCATTTGTTTGTTGTAAATACAGTAAAGGCCAAATAAAATTTATTACTAGTTTAACGTCCCTGTCCTCATCAAATTTTGGAGCCTCATGAAAAAATTAATTCTATGCTATTTTTAAAAAAAACATTCATTTTTTCATGGACAATGAAAATAAAGACTACCTGAAAGAATTATGGCAAGTCTAAGAAGAGGTGGAAACATAAATGACAGAAATACATTACAAAGATTCATTTTTTTTAGTATATAGGATAGTAAAAAGCAAATAGTAAATACCCTGAGTCGCCAAAAAAGAATTTCAAATGCTGGGCGTGAAACTAACAATTCATTTTATTTGGCCTAATACGAAAAATATATTTAGGATATCCAAATGCCATATATAATTCAACTTAATTTCTTCTATTGCTGCCAAATACTCAACAGAAAAATACAGTATATTATCTTTAAACCAAATAAGATAAAATATAATAATCAATCATATCATTTTTCAAAAACTTTATAAATATATAACAGGTAATGATGAGGCAGCATTCTGACATTAACTTTA
>NW_022726034.1:0-1948 GCF_011630105.1 Anneissia japonica
GAACCTTGAATTTTGAAGAACTTAAAGGTCATTAAAAGACACCACAGAAGTCGGGAAAGCTCATTTCCGGCCATCTAGGAATCATAATTTTCCCGGGGAGGATCCCCCCTTTCTTTTTGGGGTTTTTTTAGAAATATTTTGAACCCCCTCTTTCAAATCCTGGATCCGCCCCTGCAATTCCTTGTGACATAATTGTATCTTGAAGATAGACATCATCTCGCAATTTATTGTAAGGTGGGACATTTGTTTAGGTCAGAACATGTCATTCAAAGATAGATGTGATCTCGCAATTTTTTGTGATCTTGCAATTTATTGTGAGGTGGGACATTTGTTTAGGTCAGAACATGTCATTCAAAAGATAGATGTGATCTCGCAATTTTTTTGTGATCTTGCAATTTATTATGAGGTGGGACATTTGGTTAGGTCAGAACATGTCATTCAAAGATAGATGTGATCTCGTAATTTATTCTGATCTCGCAATTTATTGTGAGGTGGGACATTTGTTTAGGTCAGAACATGTCATTCAAAGATAGATGTGATCTCGCAATTTATTGTGAGATGGGACAGGATTTTTGTAAAGTTAGAACACCATGCTACATTAAATAGGAGACTACTAGATTTTTCAACACCCTGTGAAGATAGGACATAATTTGTTACGGTGAGAACACTGTCTTAAAAGATAAACAGGATCTTGTAATTCCTTGTGAGATAGGACATAATTGTTTAGGGTCAGAATATAGCATTCAGAGATAGAATCCGGAGTCTTTTAATTCCTTGCAAGATGCTGCATAATGGTTTTGGTTTGCTCGGATACTGGCTGACTACGTCAGATTGCCCCAGTCGATTCCTATCTTTTGATTAGCAAATGCTTACTTTCTGTTTATACTTTCCTCTGGAAGGAAGGACTTCCTTGTCATCTTGCATCTTGAGCTCCAGCTCTGTGGATTCAATTAGTACTTATTTGCCGGCCTACTAATTGCCTGAACGCAGAGAGAAACCAACTAACATGCACTTGACGACATGCTTAGATATTAAAACTAATGAATCAATTCCACTTTCTTTCTTATGTTAAACTGAAAAAAAAATATGATTGCATGGTACGGTTAGGCTAGATTTTTTTTTAATCCCCTAAGAGCATTTTCTCATGAATTCTATTATAATTACGTATGTAAACTTTTAGTAGGAGTCATTAGAACAAGTTTCCCGTGTGAACACAAGTTAAAATATATGTAAGCAATCTGGGATAGGAATGGTTAAGATTTTTTCTGTGTGAACACAAGGTCAATTTAGTAGGTTAATGTTATGCAAGCAGTGTCGCTTAAGGTAATCATGTGAACGCACATAATATTTGACGTAAATATTTTCTGATGCATATAATTTAGTACTACTTAGGAGGCATGGGTGCAAAATATGCCCTTAGGGGTCATTCACAATTATCAATATTTTTGCAAGTGTACAAACAGTACTCTTTTTTGGTACCCCCCCCCCCTTTTCCTCTGAAAGTGTACGTAAAATAATGTAGATTTTGCAAAACCATTCTCCATATTTTTTGAAGTCAACTAAAGTACTGTACCTCGTTACATAGTTATATAAATATATGTTTATCATATCCATGATTGCATTATAATTGGTCATAAAAATCTATTATTTTAAATATTGCATGTTAATATTTTGAATCAACATTTTTATGCATATGTAAAAGTGTACAAATTTATCTACCCCTCCCCTAGCATGCTGTTTGTACGTGAAAATGTTGATACATGTGATCGATCCCTTAGTCTTATTCTAGTTGGAAGTTTGCGTAGCAAAATAATTACAATCAAATAGTTTGATTTCATTCATTCTTTCCCATTACACCTCCTTCAATGTCATCTTTTGAGGCTTGGGGATTAAGAGCTGATCATTTGGAACCTTAAGATCCATTATACCTAGTCTTTGAGGCATTGTG
>NW_022726035.1:0-1431 GCF_011630105.1 Anneissia japonica
AGTTAAAATAACACTTTTTTACTCGTGCAGCTCAATCAAATATTATGTCATTTTAAACGACCCATTAGTATTAGCAGTGAGTGGTATTAGCATGGTAACATCAAAGTATTTTTTAAAAATTAGACAGCGGCGTACTCTCAGATCAGATCAGAGTTGTTGATGACCTTTTGACCTGAATTCTGCAATATGAGATTTTCGGGTCGATTCAGTCGAGACGGCCCGAGTGGAGTTTCATGTAAATGTTTCGTACGGAAAAAAAAATCGCGCGCGGCGGAGTACTGGGTAATAAAACACATACAAGCGTTAGTTGGCGTCCTACACTAGCTGCGTAGAGCGTATCGTTTTTTTACGCTCTCAATGAGCGTTGTTGGCTCTCTTGTTCTATTTATACTCCTTGCTTATAGCAAGGACTATTATTGAAATTCACGATATGTTGCCAAAGAATCACGTTATGAGGAGTTGGGATGGGAATCAATGTTATCACAACAAAATACAATTAAGGCAGAGTATTTTCATCGCCTAAAAAACATGAACAATGAAAGATGGCCAAGAGCACTTTTTAAGGCAGCCTTTAATATAGAAGATAAATTAAAATGGTGTTGGTTTTCCCATTTAAAAACCATCCTACAGAAAAATAATATGGAAGCGTTTTATAATAAAGAACCAGGTAATGTTTGGTCCTAACATATTAAATTTAAATAAAAAAATTAACGAAGAGAACGATTGGCTTATTAGAGCTAACACAAATCTACGCTATGGTCTACATAATGTATAAAGGAGCCCCTAAATTCGAACCGTACCTACCAGATAAACTCGATTTCCAGGGTACAAACTTAAAATTTAACATTAGATCTAATTCTCTTGAACTGGAAGCCAGGAAAGAATCTTGGACCATCAGCAATACATGGGTTTTTTTTTAATTATGTAAGTAAAATAAGAAAGAAACAGCAGGTCACTTTGTATTTGATTCTAAAATACTAGAAAATATTAGATCAAACTCATTTGAAAGTATTAAGAATCAATTGTATAATAAGGACTTACAAATACACCGAAATCAGTAGCATGGCATTCCTACGGTTTATCCATTTTCCTGTGTATAAACAATGCGTACACGCCAAGCTATAATAAATTATATAGAAACATATTAGGCCTATTTATCTGGTATCAATGGCGGCGGAACGTTTTTGAAAGTGGGGGAGGGGGGAGATTCCATAAGGTCCAGTATACGAGCGAGCACCTAGACTGGGGGCCAGGGGCCACAAAGGGACCTCGGCGGGGGGAACCAACGGATATTTGACGAAGTTTGGTAAATTTTATTACAGTAGTTATTTTAGGCATAAAGTTTAATACTGTAATATCTCGGCTTCATAATTGTTGTCCAGTGGCTGATAGGAATTCAGAGTGTGGCTTTTTCTGAGTGTAGCTTACTGT